>NC_064811.1:105218993-105356585 GCF_023721935.1 Panthera uncia
GAACTTCTAAAAGAAAAACGGCCCTCTGGAACCTTGATCTCCCAACTGTAAGATAATAAATGTGCATTATTTTAAATGACTAATGTTCCTGGCATTATTGTAAGAGTTTTGCATGAATAAAGTCATTTCAGACTCACCTACCATGAGTCAGGTACTGCTAAGGAATTTGTATTGTATTTAATCAACACAACAATCCTGATAATGTAGGCATTAACTTTATTCCCATTTTACAAGCGTGGAAACCAGGGCACAAAGAATTAAAGAAATTTGCCTAAGGTCCAACAACTAGTCACTAAGAGGCCTTGAGCCTGAAATCAAGCAATCTAGGCTACCTCTTGATTTGAAGTGAGTTTTTTTGTTCCATGTCCACACACTTAGTAAATATCAAAACAGTGTCTTAAACTGTATTTATTTCCCAAAAAAAGCAGAACCTGAGACGAAGGTTTGTGTGCAGGTAATTTATTTTATGTATAGCTCCTCCTAAGAGACAGGAATAGAAAACTTGTAATAGTAGTGAAAGAGAGAAAAAGGCAAAAGCAAGTTCAAGGATGCCTTATAAAGCTGGTCTCAATGATAACAACAGGGGTCTCATCCCACTGATAGCCTCTGAGGAGTACAAAGCATCTCAGAATTGACTACTCAAGGGACAGCAGAAGGAAATATTTATCCACTAGCTCACATTTCCCATTGATCACAGGTTCCCACTTAGTTTTAACATCTCACATTTTGAGGACTGCACACCCACCACATTAGTTGAATGGGTCCCCATATCTCCCAAGTGTAGGCATCTGAGAAGCTGCATGGTGACAGATACTCAATGCAATCAGGTGAGGTTCTGTCAGGTTACTCCTGCCCCAGCTGGTTGCTATAGCAATGAAGGGGGGAGGGGTGCAGAATGTAGGCTGAAAGAACTAACTTTGGGCAGAATAGGAATTTGACACAGCTAGTCTTTCTGACTCCTAAATCCAGATTCTTCCTATTGTATTATCATACATCTCCTCAAGCAATCACTTGCTTTTGCATTGATATGATCTGATGTTTTGAAAGATTAGGTTTCTGTGAGAAGATCTGCCCAATAAAATGTATTCTTTTTTTTTTTAATGTTTATTTATTTCCTGAAAGAGAGAGAGAGAGAGACAGAGAGAGAGACAGAGAGAGAGACAGAGTGTGAGCAGGGGAGGGGCAGAGAAAGAGAGGGAGACACAGAATCAGAAGCAGGCTCCAGGCTCTGAGCTGTCAGCACAGAGCCCGACGCGGGGCTCGAACTCATAGACCGGGAGATCATGACCTGAGCTGAAGTCAGATGCCCAACCGACTGAGCCACTCAGGTGCCCCTAAAATGTATTCTTTTAACATAGTCCATAAAAGGTGAGGTTATGCTGTTTTAAATGGATTACCTTTGCCTCACTCAATGGATGTTAAAATCCTACAAGGCAGATGTAATAACGTATACCACTCTTGTTTTTTCCACAATGTCCAGTTCAATAGTACACTCGAAACAGGAACTAAAAAAACATGTACTAATTAATATTTACTTAAATTTCAACCTCTCAGATGATAGTTTTATTAATAATTACTGGGGCACCTGAGTGGCTTAGTCAGTTGAGAGTACAACTTCGGCTCAGGTCATGATCTAGCGGTTTGAGTTTGAGCCTCTGTGCTCTCATTAGCCTCTGTGCTAACAACTCAGATCCTGGAGCCTGCTTCAGATTCTGTGTCTCCTTCTCTCTCTGTCCCTCCCCTGCTCACACTCTGTCTCTCTCTCTCTCTCAAAAAATAAACATTAAAAAACTTTTAAAAATAATTACTGATAGAATTTAAATAACCCCACTAAGATTTTTATAAAATACTTTCTTCATGTTCTCATGATCCCTTCAAACCTGCTGCCATCCTTTCTTCTTCTAATTTTAAAACCTTAATGTTTTCACCCAAACTTAAGCACATAATTTGTTTTCTATCACTGGACAGCAGAATCACTAAGGACCAAGCCTGAAAACTCTGAAAAATGTTTCTTTCCAGATGGATCACAATCAGAGTTTAACAAAATAAAGCTTCAAATAATTCCCAAGTATAATGCTATTTTTATAAATTTGTCATTTTTATAAAGAACATTTCTTCTCAATTACACAAAATATACACCACAGCAGACCATTTCCACAATGACAGCATTAGACTGTGACTATCCGTTATTAATTTGAGTCCATTTAAATAGCTATAAAGGAAACTAACTAGTTGTGATATATTATTATATATCTGGCTTGTAAGTGAAAGACAGCCAAATGTTTTCTACATTAGCATCACAGGAACATTTCTTAGGATGTAGCACTCTCTCTTTCTCTCTTTTTTTGAAGCACTCTATATTTACCTCACTTCCAAGACAAAAATACTCCCATGAAGAAATACCCATATTAATATAATTAGAGAAATACAGAAAGTAAACTTAGTTACAAATAAACAAATTTTCTTGAGATTTTTCAATCTCTTCTTGGTTATTACACCATCAGAACAGTGTTTTAGGATAAAATAAAACAAAAATCTCTCACTGAAAATCAATGCCCATTGTGACCACAAAAACTTAAATGAAATTTTATATCAAAAATTTTTACCATTAGGAATACACTAATCTGCATAACTGGCTAAAGTTACTTTGAAATTTCATTCTTAAGTACAATTTAATTTAATGGATAGTTCCCTACAAATAATTTTCTATACATATACATCAGACATGAGTTATTTCTATATATTCATCATTTTTAAATCATTTATTCAAATAAAAGAAATATATCTTTAATTTTATCTACATGAGAGAAATGTTTTCTAGAACAAACTATATAAGTTTTAAAAATTATGTTTCATTAAATTTTTTAAAGTAATTAACACTTGTTAAGGATAAGCAGCATACTTAGGATTTTGGAGACTCTAGGAGTTTGTGAGGCTCATTAATCATGATCAAGTACACCTTGAAAAAAAATCTCATGCCAATGAAAAGAACTATTCAACTGTGGTAATAAATCATCAATTCACAAGGAAATGTGGGACCGCAGTTTTTATGGGTTCATCGGAAAGACCTGCACACCATAAACACATACACTTGGTATTTGGTGTTACTGCTTTTAAAACATGGGGAAAGGGAAAAAAGTCCTATCTTCCAAATACAAAAATCAATCCACAATTCCAAGGTTTTAGAACCATAGACCCACAGTTTCTTAAGAACAGGCATGTATCTTTAAGGAAGCTCTTTAGAAGCCTGATGTAATTGTTCAAATGGCAGTGAACAGAAATCTTAGGCCAATTTTTCCAAGTTAAAAACACAGTCTTTGAAGAGCAATTTTTAAAAAGTATTTTTTTTAATATTCATTTATTTTTGAGAGAGAAAGACAGAGTGCAAGCAGGGGAGGGGCAGAGAGAGAGGGAGACACAGAATCCAGAGCAGGCTCCAGGCTCTGAGCTGTCAACACAGAGCCTGACGTGGGGCTCCAACTCGTAAACTACAATATCATGGCCTGAGCCGAAGTTGAAGGCTTAACAAACTGAGCCACCCAGGTGCCCCCGAGCAATATATTTTTTAATTAAACAAAAATTTTCTCATGTTTCATTAGAAAAAAAAGAGGCTTCTCACACTTGCATTTGCAAGTTGCAATTTTATATGAAGCTTTTTATTTATAATGATGTTATGTTTCTCCAATTACCTGTTAAGAGTCCCACGTTTTTCCTGTTCTTACAGTGAGATTTCAGAGAATGGCTTCCAATTTCTGAACATATCAGTGAGCAAGAACTAGAGAGTAAGCGTCAGCAGAGCTTCTAGAATGCTGGGAACACCAGAGAAAAAGTATGAAACATAACATTTAGCAACATACCCTATCCCAGTCCACCTCTAGCTGGTTAAAACTGTTTCTGCTATATGTGTGAAATAATTCAATTGTCTAACAGTTCTAAAAGGTTTGCAAGTATTATCAGAAATGATACTAGACGCTGAAGTACCTAAGGTCTGCCGTACTGGAAAAATAGACCAATGGAGAAGACCAAAACCCAATGAAATGTAAAACAAAGTTTCACATAACATAAAGACTTAGGCATCCAATGTCCCATCCAATAATTAAAATACATAAAGTACCCATTTGTCATGGTATAGTGTCTGGTATCTTAGTGGAATAGTTTCCTACAGTGTTCTGAGAAATTAACTCTGTTCACTCACACTAAATAATCTAAAACCAGATGTATGATAATCAGCCAGGTTCAGGTGGAAGACACTTTATTCTCACTAACATGTTAACAGATAATTATGTCAATAATGGCATGTAGTACATTTGGCCTAAGAGAATAGAGTTCCTCCAGTTTCAATAATTTCCTAATACCTATTATTTGTTGTTCTTTCTTCCTACAACTTCTTTTCATTACAATACAAATATACTTTAACACATACTTTTCTTCCAGAATCTACTTGAGTTTTCTTCATTTTTCGAACTTTCTATTATGTGTGTCTGCAGCTGAGTGGTATGCTAAAATGCCGAAAGGAAAAACAGTAGGAAAAAAGGACAAAACTAAGAATAAGGCCAAGGATAGGAGGTAAACTCTACTTCAATGCAGACTTATAATTTCAATAAAGAGATATGAATCAAATGAAATACAGGAAAAATACTTACATTTTTTGCTAATTTTATATAAAATACTGACATTCAGATAATATAAAACATTCCAATGTTGTCACCAGTGATAAATTAATTATGAAGATTATGAAAGCAGAGGATTTATAATTATACACTACACCAGAAAAAAAGTTGTCATATTCTGAGAAAGCTTATACATGAAACTTGATAGAGGTTTTTCTCTCTTTGATAGAAATCTTAAAAACTGACCAAAGATTACCAACAATGATTTGTAAAGATGAAAGTTTTCCTATCAATAATATATATATAATAAACCATGCTAGAGGAAAGATAGAATTATCTTTCTATTTCCCTCTGTGAAAAGTATTACAAAATTGTTTTCATCTGAAAAAGTGATCAAAGTGTATGTAGGTATAAAATGTAAGAAAACAGTATTACAGAAGTATGACAGACAATAAAATACTATATTTTAGAATTTGGTGATGATTTCACTATTTGTAAGTTTTCTTAAGTTAGCAATTTTTATGATTTTTTAATTGTAAATAAATAATCACTTTATACCTAATTCTTTATTTGTAATTTGCTATTCTTTTTCTTAGAATTCCCCAACTTGTACGCACTTTAGGTTACACAGACCCTGGAGCCATTCCTATTTTGAAATTGAACATCAATCAGCAACTTGGAAGGAACAGAAAATGGCACAGACACCAAGAAGAAACTGTCAAGAAAAGGAGGCAAGAGTAAGCAGACTTAGCCAATGGCTGATGCTTAGAATTCTAGAAAGCTACAGGGGGCCCAGGAACTAGGATACCTTCCTGATTCTCAGATTAGCCTCTAACTTGAGAAGAAACTGCAGAATTCTGTTGTGTCAAAGTCACCCTAGGCAAAAGATATCCCATTTTAGGGTAGTAAGACTACTTCCAAACCCCACCAGATGTCTTGAGAGGAGACTCTTAGGCCTGTAGAAGCTCTCTTCTTATCAGCAGGGTTAGGAATAGCAGTTCCATTTTAATGTGAACTGTCTAAGGATACATCCTTGACCAGTTGTTTGATATATGGTCAATGGGTTTCCTCTGATTATGTCACTGATTGGTATACCACATCTTTTCAAGAAACTATGCCCATACCACTGAGTCTATAATTTTCAGTTTCACTTTGTGTTAAGTAAAATTAAAACTGTAAGGCTCTCACAAAATAACTTGCTTGTGGACTGCTTCCATATTTCTAATATTCCCCAACCATTTATACTGGTTTATATTTTCCATAAGGAATTACCTATTTTTAACTATTTATGAACTATAAAAATGGTCATTTCATAAGGTTCATTTGTAACCTACAAAAATAGCAATATTTATATGCCTTAATTTTTAACACCTTGATTTTTTTATTCTTTAAAACACGATCAATTTAGTTTCCATAGAAAAAAATATGTTTTTCTGAATGTATCCTATGTAGACTTAAATAATGTTTAAATAAATGTGCTGGCAATGACTACAATCTCCATAAACAGGTGTAGTGGAATCTTTAACGTGTTGCTCAGACTTCTCTTAAGGACATAAGGACTTATTCCTCCAGTTTCTGGGAGTATTGTACAAATAGCCCTCAGCTGCCAGCCCTGTTTGGGAACTACCTCTGTTAAAAAGAAAGCCACTTTCCAGGGCAGCCCACAGTGAATGACTGGTCAGTGTGAGAGCACTAAGGTCTGGCTGGGCCTGCTGGCCTCCAACTTGAGAAACCTCTAAAAGTCCATTCCAGATTCACCTTTTTGTGGAGGTGCCTTTTTGAGATTGCGTAGTAGCCCAATTTCTCACTCTACTTGAAGCCTGCTTCCTTCCCTCACATCCTACAGGTGTTAATTCAAGAGCACTCCCTAACAAACTTCCAGTGGGCTAATCTCCATCTCAAAGTTTGCTTCCCAGACACCTTAACTGTGAATAAAATAACTGACTCTTTATTTTAAGTAAGTAACTTAAACTTTATAGGAACAAAGGTACACAAGACTATCACAGAGGAGCCAGCTTGTGGGAAGCTGGCACATGCTTTGGGCCATGTTCAGTATGTTTTATAGAGAACACTGGGGAATTGACAAGCCAGTGAAAAGATCAGTGAAGAGATCTACTGTCCTCTACTGAGCTTGGTCAGGATTGTCTCTAACACTGGAGGAGAGGGAGTCTGGATGGCAAATGTTTTCCACTTATAATTCACCCTATGAACACAAAGGCCAAAAAATGGAACCAATTAATTTGACTCCTTAAATGAGTGAGTCAGATCATCCACACAGTAATCTAATTTACCACTGAGGTATGTCCATTATGTGAGCAGGAAACTCCCAAGTGGCTCAAGGTCAGCCTATCTCATTTTGATGTGACTCTCACCATAAACTGTCGAGCAAAGAATGTTTCAAATTTATTATATCTTTGAACTTTTCATTTTCCATAGTATTTTTTCTATAAACAAAGAATTGAAAAGTATAAGGCATATTTTATAGGAAAACCAGTATGATTCAAAAAAGCGAGGAAGTTCAAGATGTTGACATTCAAGGAAAATGCATGTAATTTTTATGAATCGTCCATTTAATTATGCATGTATTCATTCCCCTTAGTAAGAAGAAACCAGGGTTAAGGCAGAGTTTTTCTATTTCCATATAGTTCTAGGCCTATCAGTTTAGTATATATTTTACTATAGGATCAAAGTAGGAAGTCACTGCCAACCACATTCTCAAACCAGTCTTTTCTCTTGTTGGCAGCATGTATACACCTCTGGATTCTATCTCCTCAGGTGTAGGCACATCATAATGTAAAAATATATCTGAATTTCTATTCTTCTGTAAGTTAAAAATAAACCCCAGAAACCAAATAAACATCCCCATAGTGTTGCATCATATCTTTGACCTTTGTGCCGACTGCAGGCATGACCAGCATTCTCTATGTCTATTAAATTAAATTAGGAGTCCTAAAGAAACCAGATAATCACCATATATATTTATTTAGCTGAACAAGACAGCCTGCACAGGCAAAATAATAAGACGCATAAGGACTCGTATGCATTTTGGAAAGAAATTCCCAGAGGATTCAGCTAATCACTACTTTAAAACAACTGCCTATATTCAGATGCCAATTGAAAGATTAAAACAGCAGCTATGACCATATCATTTGCCTCTTAACACCATAGACAATGTGTCTACAGTGAGTGAGCTCACGGCAAGGCACCAAGCATCCTGTCCAGCATTCTACAGAGGATGATTTTAAGGGAATACAGTGGCTTTCAAGGGAGAAAACTGCAAAGTTAAATTTCAGAATTTTTTTTTGTACTTATGAATGAAAAACTCACTCTTTTATGCCCTCCCTCTACACACACACACACACACACACACACACACACACACTTCATACTGATGAAATTATTACCAAACCATGATGATTGTGGTTTGTGAAAGTCAGATGTTGTCTTGACTCGTGACTAATTCAGAAGACTAAAATAAATTCAGACACTTTACACTATAAAATGAAAAAAAAAAGCTTTATATATGTTCCCCTACCATACACAATAAAAGTGCATGTGTGGAATATGCAGTCAGGAGAGAACATTTTCCACATAGTAGCCTTTAATTTTCACTTTATTTCAAAATAAGAGTGAGACTTTCTCATGTAGGAAAGAGAAGGACATTTGAAGCAGATGGAACAGGGAATGTATTGCACAGAAACACAAAAGAGCAATGGACATACAGAGCCACACATCGGCTCCCTCAAAGGCTATAGCTCTGATCCAACAATCACATGCATTCTCCTTCATCACCTCTAGTCCACAACATAGGCACCCCTGTGCTCAGCATGTGCCCATAGAAGCACCCAGGACAACCTTTCACCAAGAGCAACCTATCATGCATAGCAGCTGAAACCTGATGCTGAACTCCAAAGACACATTCTCAGAGGGAATTTTTAAAGATGAGTTAAGAAAAATATATCAAACATTCTACATTAATGAGAAGTATAGGCCATAACAAAATCAAAAAGCATTTCTATATTTTGTTTCCTTTTTTTAAGTTTATTTATTTTGAGAGAGAGAGAGAGCATGCATGTGCACACAGGAAAGAGGGAAGGAGAGAGAGAGATAGAGAGATAGAGAGATAGAGAGAGAGAGAGAGAGAGAGAGAGAGAGAATCCCAAGCAGGCTCTGTGCTGTCAGTACAGAGCCCAACATGGGACTATATCTCATGAACTGTGAGATCATGACCTGAACCAAAATCAAGAGTCAGATGCTTAACTAACTGAGCCACTCAGGCACCCCTGTATTTTGTTTTCTAATCGCAGAGTTCCCCAACATCACCATGCTTTGTCATACCTTGATGCCTTTCTGTACCATGTTCCCTTTGGGGAAGTGTTCCTCTCCATGCTTCTACCCAGACAAGTACAATTTTCTTTGTGTGCCTAGCTTAAACTGTTCTTTAATGTCTTAACAACCTAGATATCACTTTATATGTTTATTGTAATTCGAAATACTGGTTTTCAAATTTCCCTTCATCCTGCCGCCCCTTCCTTCCTCTGCCCCAGATTATGAGATCCTAAGAACAGAGTGTGATTTATTCTTTTTTTTATCTCTTATACTTAGTACAGTATTTGACAAACAGAAGGTTCCCAATAGATATATGACAGATGAATAAATAACTTATTATTTACTCTAGGCCTGTACTTGTTGCTCACGGTTTCTTTTATTTAGATTTAGAAAAACAGGTATTTCACTTGATGAGAATGATAATACTCCCTGACATATAACATCTTCACCCCCTGCTCCAACAAGTGTTGATTTATAAATGATTGGGCTTAATTCTCCAGTGCACGGCTGGCAGAAGTCTCTAAAATTCTACCACAAGGAGTGTCCTTAGAATCACATTTTTGTACTGCGGACATGGAGTCAAAGTTTGCTCCCACCTGTAATTCTTATCATCCCTCTGGATGACAAGAGAGAGAGGTGTAGCCTTAATTTCACCATATATTACTTCAGAAAATACATCTATAGTCTAAATGGTTTCTATAACCTCAAAATGACATACGAACACACACACACACACACACACACACACACACACTTAAAGAAAAAACACCTCTTTGTTCTTCAGGTTATTTAAAGAAGACCCTACTTAAATAGTAATTCAGTCCCAGAACATAAGTTTGGCTCCATAAATAAGTACCAGAATGAAGAAGAATCTTTTCCTTCTCAATTAAGAAATCTTTCCCTATAACATGAAGAGAAACAAGTCCAGGGATTGATTTCTTTACATTATATATTTTCCCAGAAGTTTTATATGTTCCTTCTTTTAGCTTTATAAAACATTTATATATATATATATATATATATATATATATATATATATATATATATAATCTCATCTTCATGCATCCATTGCATAATTTAACAAATAATTCATAGAAAGAAATGGTGGTTAAAAGGAATCCTAATCAAGCTGCCTGACCTATTGGCCTTCATTTATGTTTTAATTAGTACTGCATTCACACTAACTTTTAAAGTTTCCAGCCATCTTATGTTCAAATTTTGACTACAATATGATACCATATTTATTTAGAGTGAACCTCACTATCCAATTCAAATCCATTCCTGAGTTTGCTGTGATGAGTATTAAGATATCAAATAAAAGACTTGTCAGAAACATTCTCAGAAGCTCTGGTCCCTGAGTTTGGATAGTGAGGAACACCATACAAAGGAAAGGGTGATAGTGCAGGGAAACCCAATGGCAGCAGAAGAAGCAGAATAGAATAGTGGTTAAAAGCACAGACTCAAGAGCCAGCCCGCTAAGGTCTAAATTCTATAACTGCAGGCAAGTTACTTAACGCTCAGTTTCCTTTCCTATAAAATAGTGATAACAATACTACTTACTTCATAGCATCATTGTGAGGATTTAACAAGATTATACATACTTAGCATGCTGATACTGAACACAAGTTAACTTCTAAGTATTTGCTATTATATTATTATTGTCAATAATATACCCCCACACACACACGCACGCACACAAAACATGTGAGTAGGTATCAAATCTCTGAGTTAAAAATGATTTTAACTGAAATGCACAGATTGGCCATCCTGGGATTGATGGCATTACTGAGTAGCCGACTAATCAAAAGCAGGCCATGTTTTATCTTTAAGGCAAGGTGCCATGAATTTTCAAGTTAGAAGAAAAACAATCGTGGATAGATTTATCTCTCATATAAATATATTCTTCTTCGTTTCATGATTCTTAAATGGCAGCTAGTCCATCTAAGAATTGTATATTATGTATCTGCTATTATATCAAGATCTATGGATAAAGAGCAATGCAGCACAATATATGGTCATTCTCTTCCATAAACTTTGGTGGGAAAAAAGCTCATAGAAAAAACTGGTAAGTGATAGATACTAATTCAAAATTCTTTGGGAATTCCGAAAAAAGAATTATCAGCCTAGAGGAAAAGACTCTAAGGATGATAGACCAGGGCTTGAGTTAAGCTTTGAAAGGTACAGAAAGTTTAAGTAAGAAAGGAAGAGGGGCAGGCCTCCCAGGCAGAGCAGATAATTTGGGCAAGAAGCAAGCACACACAGATATGTTCTTATTGGCTAGGAATGAGTGACAAAGTTATAAATGACATTGAGGGGACTGATGGTGTGAGTATAAACCCAGGCCCTATGATTGAGGTTAGATTTTATGTTCCTCCATGTTTCCCTTCCAAATGGAAATGTGTTTTCACTTTATATGAAAGGGAAAGAAATGCTTTGATAGATGACACTCTTAAAGAGATGTCAAGGCTTCACAGCACAACCTCGAATACCATCTAGTTCTCTTGATATCTTGTACCCTGGTTTCTTTTCTTCCTTCATGTTAAATTACTATGGACATTTGCATGAAAAGGGAATCTTTGTTTCTCAGAGTTCATCTGCTCCAGTAGCCATTTACTCCTCACTTCATTGTCACTCATCTTCTCAGCAAAAAGAGGGTGACAACTCAAAGTAGAGAACAGTGGCAAGGGCAGACATACTCCCAAGGACCAGAGACTCTGTTGTCATGTAAATCAGCTCATAAATAAAAGGGAAGAGAAATACAGAGAATAGATTTTAGAAGCAACTAAATAAAATGGTTTCCATGGGGGCAAGAGTGGTTCTTTAATATTTATCAGTGTCACTGAGTCCTTTTTGCAACAGTAATTCATCATCACAAAGCCTATTTCCACATACTTTCCTGGGTATTGCATCACAGTGAGGGTACTCCCCTAAAAAAAAAGTCACTACTAATGGCTCTCCTGGTTTCAAAATGCTAGATTTGTGCTAATGGAGAAGATGAGCAAAACAAAAGACAATAGATGCAAACAGAAACATTACATTTTTCACAAGTAAAACTTAACTTGAGCTGTGGAACTGAACAAGGACCTTAAATCTTTAAAATAGAAAATTACAATCACACTAACCCTATATGTCATGGATTTACAGGAAACCATACACATATGGTAAAGAATGATATTTGATCCATTTCACTGAAATTCTCTGTGCACAACATGAATTTCATTATCCTGAAATGTGCAGCAAGGAAACATGCACAACAGACTGTGAGAAAACGTTTGCTTATCTCTTTTCAAAGTGTTTAATGTGTTATGGATAAGAGAAAAGAGTCTTAAAAAGTTGCTGTCAGCAGCTACTCATTGACTGACAGATCCTTTAGCAAAAGCTAAAGGAGTGAGTAACCCTGGAAGCAGTTCATGCATGCATGCAGCATCAGTTTTAAGTGAGCCCTGGGTGAATTTCACCCAATGAACTCCTTCTAATAGTAAACAATTTCACCATTGTACAATAAAAGAACCACTAAGGG
Organism: Panthera uncia; assembly: GCF_023721935.1. Lineage (NCBI taxonomy): Eukaryota > Metazoa > Chordata > Mammalia > Carnivora > Felidae > Panthera > Panthera uncia. The sequence continues at coordinate 105,231,453 of NC_064811.1, forward strand.
AACCTAAAAACCATTGAGGGGACAAAGAAAGCTGAGAAGACAAGAGTAAGCGCTTGAAAGTTATATAAGGCACCCTTTCCTTCAGAAACCAGCTCGACTTCTGTCGGAGTCAAAGAATCTAGACAAGATGGAAAATACAGACCATTATCCCACCTTTAGAGTCAGTGAGAAAGCAACAAGAGGAAATGAAAAACCAAGAGAAGGTTTTGTTCGCTGTTTTTTTTCAGTTCCTCCCCGCCCCTCACTCTCGCCCACCATTGTATGGACTTGCACAGTGTTATGATGGCATTCTCTAGGGAGATGTAGCTTGAAACGAGTATGCCCCAACCAACTGCTTCCCAGAATCACCTTGAAAGCAAAAAACTACAAAATTAGAAATCCTTTGAGAGACTCTCTCTCACTACTGTAAGTTTATGCTGAGAGAGCCCCATAATTAAAGAATGGTAATTAAGAAAATGTAGGGCAATGCCAGATTCATTTGGAAGCTAGAATAATTTGTTTCTGTATCATCTTGCTTGATATAGGTTCTTCCATCATTAGTTTAGACCTCATAATCAAAAGATGATAATGCATTTTTGTACCTCAAATCCAAAAGAACTAAAACTGGATTTATTATCTTCTTCCATAAAATTTGTTTCTATTCTATGTTCTCTTGATCAAGAAACCATTACTTTGATCTGCCCAATCACCCAGACCAGAAACCCTGGTTCCTTCTCCCCCAATCAGTTACCAATTTTTATTCATTCTACTGCTTTAGAATCTCTTTTATAATTACCCCCCCCCCACACACACACACAGAGTTTCTGCCCTATTCAAAGTCCTCATAGCTCATCTAGACCATTGAAACAGCCCACTAACTTACTTTTACCCCCCAGATTTATTCCTATCTACTAAATCTTCCACATTCTACCAAGGTGCTTGTTTGGAAATTCTCACATTCACTTCTCACTACCTACAGCATAAAATGCAATATTTGATCCTTATTTGACAGTCCATGCTCATATCCTACCCCCACAGCTCCTCAACACCAGCCATACTAAATTACTACTTGTTCCTTGAACTTAACTTGTTCTCCTTTGCATCCCTGTACTTGCACAATTGGTCTCCCACCTTCCCCTTAGCCCTTCTATGTGCCCATCAAGTTTCATATGAAACACATTGTCCTCTATGATGTCCTTCTTGATGCAGAGTCAGGACTCTCTCTTTGATCATCTCTTGGTACCTTTATATCCCGCATTTCACATTGCTAAAAACAGACTCACTCAGACTACAAATACATGGACACTTTTAAAGACAGGAATATAAATGAGAAAGAGAGGCCCCAAGGAAATGTTACAATACCCACCCAGCAGGCCTCAGGGAGACAGAACATTTGCTATTCAGGAAATAGAACAGCTCTGAGGACCCAGGGAAGCTCTATGACTTGTCATCTTATCATCCTCAGAAGCAAGAATATGTTAAGTCCTTTTTCTCATATCCTGTCTTTATTTATACCACGTGTATTCCAGCTTCTGTCCCCATTATCAACTGCCTCACTTCTATATACTGAGTTCAAACTATTTGAAAGAGAAGACCTTACCAATGCAATTAAGCACCATGATCTCTACTGAGGTCTTTCCTACTGTCCTGCCCCCACAGAACACTGTGCAGCTTGTAAATATGCTGTGTGAGGGGAGGTCAAGTCAGCTGAGGCCAGAGTGGTAAATCCAATGGGCAGCAGCATGTGGTCAAGGGTGAAGGAATCTCATAAAGGTGCTATGGGTGCCCAGTGTTCTGAGACTTGGCATATCCAATATGACCCTGTATATCACTTACAAGGAACTTATTACACCATGACTTATCACACTTACTATACTCGCTCATCTGACTGCATGACTATCTTCCTAAAAGACTGTGAGTTCTTTGTGAAAACTTTTATTCTCTATGCTCCAGACCTATTGTAAGAATATAGCAGGTACACAGCAAACGTTTGCCAAGTAAGTGAATAAGTTAAGATTAAATACACCTATGTTAAACAAGTTTATTTTGGCATATAAAAGTTTATATCATGTTTATATCATTAATAAAATTATTATAAGTATCTATTTTTATATCCCATTAGCTGAAGCATGTTATCCAAATCTGCGTTGTAAGTTTCCTGGAGAACTATGAAGTAGAAACTCCCTTAAATTATAGGCACAGAAACCCTACACCAAAAATAGCAGTTCCGGTGCACCTAAAAGATCATGAAATCGTAGGCTATCAGGGCTGGAAGAGATCTGAGAACCATGGCCTCAACCTTCTATCCATAGGTATCCATATCCAACCTACCTCTCCATAGGTAGAGAGGACCACAAGTTCTCCTCAGTTCATTGAATGCACAATGCAAGTCCACTTCTCCCTTTCCCATGGATCCATTTCACTGTTGAGACACCTGATAACACCTGAGATCAGGAAACAGAAGCCTTTAGAAGATATACTGCTTAGTCAAGGTCACACAGCTCCCTAACAGCAAAGCCAGATTCCAGACGTCCTCATCAGCCCAATGTTCTTTTCTAGTTCTCTGTTTAGCATTCCTCAGTGCCAAAAGCCCAAACTAATGTTTTAGCCCAATATTTTAATGTAAATGTTCAATTTAGCCATTTGCCACCAGAGGCAAGAGCAAATATAAGCGCACATAGAGAATTCAGCAAATTGCATTTAGGGAAAACACCAATTTGCATATAATGTAGGGACAAGGGCAAGAGCAGGGACACAGGCAAAAGTACAAGTCTAAGAAATTCTTCTTATAATTCAGTGAATTGGTCTTTCAGTAAATTGATTTCTGGCAAACTGCTTCTGGCAAATTGACCTACAATCACTACCTAAATACACAGCTGTCAAACATAGTTGTGAGCTAACTCAGAAGTCTCATGTAAGCCATTATCTGTTCATATAAAATAACGCATGATATAAAGCACAATAATTGTTCTTTCCCAACCTAGTTAACATTCAGTTGTTTTATAATTTAAAAAATACCAGATACCCAATTAATGTAAGCCCATTGTTTTCCAGGCTTTTAAGTTACAAATTAGCAAGTTTCTGCTATACATACACTCAGCATATCTGTGGTAATTGAGAACAGAATTTGGAGGCTTACTAATAGCAAGCACATGAAGAGGAATATGAAATGCTGGTTACATTCATGAATTAAAACGAGAATCTGTGGTGTGTGAAGTATTTGGTATTTAAACTAAGAGCTGAAGAAGATCAACATCAAAAGGAAATTTAAATTAATTACTATGAATTATACGTTTGCAGAACTCAGAGTAAAAGAACAAGGAAATGCAACTAAGAAATAAAAAGGACCAAAATATTGGCCTACACTCAATTTAAAATGCATACTATAGGGGCCCCTGGGTGGCTCAGTCAGTTGAGCGTCTGACTTCGGCTCAGATCATGATCTCACAGTTCGTGAGTTCAAGCCCCACATCAGCCTCTGTGCTGACAGCTCAGAGCCTGGAGCCTGCTTCGGATTCTGTGTCTCCCTCTCACTCTGCCCCTCCCCTGCTCATGCTCTGTGTCTGTCTCTCAAAAATAAATAAACATTAAATTTAAAAAAATGCATACTACATTTTTCACTAATCTTATAGTTATTACTTAAATCGCCAAGCTAAAAGCTGCATTTATGCTACTTTTCACTATGTGAATACACATGTGTATTAAGTATAAATAAACATCAATGCAAAGAAAATAATTGAGAAGAAAGAAACCCCAGACTCTCCCCCATTCACTTTCATTTGCAGAGTTTTGGGAAGTCCAGTCCCATCCAAATCTCCCCCTTTTTTCCTCCAGGAAAGCACATAGAAGAGAGAGCTAAGAGGGGGATTCAATAACAACCAAAGTAGGCATTTTCACTATTTTTGCTTCATTCTTCACATCAGGTTATCTATCACTCTCAAAACTCTTTACCTTTTGGTTGTTGTTGTTGTTGTTGTTGTTTCCATTCTAAAATGGTCATTTCTAAGAACCAGCCCCTACTGACTTATTTCTCTCTCAAGAGAATCCAGAGAAATTCCTCCAAACCAGAAAATACTAGGATAATAGGCCTCACCCACCTCTCCAGGATGCAGGATTTTCTTGAATTTGTCCTAAGAGTATTACACTATTTCTGGATCCTGCATCTGACTTCTCAGAAAAAGCCACTTCTCCTCTACCCTCCAAGAGGAAATAATCCACAAACCATGCCTATTTTGTACTATAGTTTCCAGATAAAATACAGGTTTCCATCAAATCTGAATTTCAAATAAACAATTATTACTTTTTTATTATAGCCATGTTCAATGTAGTGTTTGGGACATACTTATATTTTTAAAATATATATTATTTATCTGTAACACAAATTTAGCTGTATCTTTTATTTGGTAAATCTAACAATACTAACTTGTAGCCTTCCCTCCTTTTGAAAGCTTCTACTTCATTTTTCCTTAGGTTTTTCTCACTCTTGAGTAATAGTTCAATCCTATGTTCCTTACTGTTTTATACTTCTTTGGGTGATTTCATATGACAGATACAAATGTATATTTGTACATTGAGTACATATGAGCAAACACATGTAGTCAGAACAATTTGATGTCAATAACCATAATAACATAGGGCCAAAGAGTAAGTCACTTTCAAGCATCCCTCAAAATTTTCAATAATATTCCAAGTTGTCCAACAGAATGGGGTACTTTACTGTCTAATTTATATCACCATAACTCTTGAGAAGGTGATGCTAGGGAGAAGGGCTCCTTTGTAAGGCTTACTGTGCAATCTGAATTGGTAGCCAGATTCAGGAATATATGGTCAACTGGCAAATAGAAATTGCCCAGATTTTGACTTGGCATGGAAAAGTCCTAAACTAAACACTCTGTTATAACATTTTGACCTATCTAAAACTGTATACATTTTGTCAGCACTCTAAGTGTAGAAAAGATCCCTGTCTCCCTCAATTCAATTTTTATTTTCCCCTTGTGCTTTCTCCATTTGCATTAAAGCTAAAAGAACAGAGAAGAGCCAGAAAGAAAATTCTATGCCATACACATACACATTTCAACTTTAGAGAAAAAAATATTGGAAAATATACATTGAAATGTCAGTGTTGACCAAAAGATAAGCTTCAGGAATACACAAGAATAGGATGTCTATATACTTTTCATAGGCTGAGGATATTGATCTGTAAAAGACTAGTATATAAAACTATAGTCTTTCATAATTAGCCAAAATTAAGGGTAGAATTGCCTGTTGTTATAGGTACTAATGAGCAGAAATGACATTTTCTTTTCTGTTAAGGATAGAAATGATGGCCAACATGAAAGCTGTACCTCATTCTTTACATTTTGGCAGATTTTCAAACCAATAAACATCACACTAATGTTCTCTTTAGTGCACATGAACTGGTAAGTTTTTATTCCAAGAGATATATCTCTTTTGAATATAATACAGAAGTTATCCAAGCAAATCAAGTTAGGCAGGATGAAGCTATAGATTTTTGAAGTGTATGGTGTTTTACACTTACCTAAAAATAGATAAATGGACCCTATTTTATAAATAGCTGTATTTTGGCTCCCCATGGCAGAACATCTTTCCAAAGAGTAGTTCCAGGGGATGCCTTTGAAGAGGGAAGAATGTGACTGAGGAGTCTTGCCGTGGGTGTGCGAGTGAACAGGAGGGACACAGAAGGCTTCTGAGTAGCTCAGAAGGACTACTTAGTAGAATATACTGTCCAATGGACAAGATTATATGACCACCTAGCAAATGGAACATTTCAAAGGCAAACCCCCTTGACATGCTTCGCTAAAAATTAGTGATAGCTTGTTTCTGCCTAAGCCTCAGACATGCCAAAATATTAAAGTATTAGATTAAGTTCTATGTAAGGAGTATGAAAAAGAAAACTGAAAAGGAAAAGGCGCAAAAGAATAAAGAATGAAAAAAAAAGGTTTCATAAACTTCATTTAGAATAAAGAGAGACTCTAAAAGAAGGGAAGAGCTATTTAACACAGGCTGTTTAAATCTCAACCAGGCCAGGAGGTTAAAGCTCTTTCCTCAGGATCACTGCAACCATGGCACAAAATGCTCAAAAATGACCTAATGGGCCTCTTGAATTACTCCATGATTCGAAAGTCATGTGTGTCTGCTGTGTGTCCACCAAGGCTGTGGCACACAAGATGGAACCATTCATCAGGGCACTGCCTGGTACCACATGTGAGTATGACAAAGCATGTTTGAAGATAATGAGTCTCTATTTTTAAAATGTGAAATTTACTATGACTCGTAATCATACTTTGGAAGTCTGCTTCTTTATTCATACCAGCAGGTTTATTTTAATTTCTGTTATATTTTAGAAACATGACATTATTCCAAATAAATCTTTATTTCCTGAAGATTCTGAATATTGATTCAGAAGACTTTCTTATCATTTGGTAAAGCTTCTGGAGAGGGGAAAAGAGACACAATGATTGGTGTAAGCACATATTACCTAATTGGAATAAAAGTGTTTTTGCTTTTTCCAACGCTGTCAAGATGCCTTTTATACTGAACTATGCCATAGAAAATTGTGATATTTATTGCCTTAGTGGCCTGCCGGTTAATTCGTACTCTCTTTGGTCACAAAGGAAAGTGGGATCAAGTAGGTGTTGCACTCTGCCTTTCTGGGTAAGTTCCCTACATACCTCTAGTGGCATTCCAACCATTCTTCCTACATCCAGTTTTATCTCCCTCCCAACTTTTCTTCACATTGCAACCAGAATGCCTTTTCAAAATGCAAGCCTAATAAACACCAAAAACATGATCATGAAAGAAATAATTGATAAGCAGGACTTTCTTAAAATTAAAAACTGCTGCTCTGCAAAAGACACCATCAAAAACATGAGAAGACAAGACACAGACCAGGAGAAAATTGTTTGCAAGACACATTTTATAAAGGCCTGTTATCCAAAATGTACAAAAAAAAAAACCAAAAAAAAAACAAAACAAAAAAAAAAAAACAACTCTTAAAGCTCAACAATAAAAAACAAACAACATGATTCAAAAATGGGCCAAGGACCTGAACAAATACTCACCAAAGAAGATATACATATAACCAATAAACATATGGAAACATGTTCCACACAATTTGTCAGCAGGGAAACTCAAAACAAGAAGATCCACTACACACCTATCAGAAGAGCCAAAATCCAAACCACTAACACCACCAAATTCTGGGGGACATAAGGAACAATAAGAACTCTCATTCACTGCTGGTGGGAATGAAAAATAGAATGAACGCTGGAAATCAGGTTAGTGATTTCTTACAAAATTAAACGTACTCTTCTTACCATACAATCCAGATCCTTGGTATATGCCCAAAGGAGCTGATAATGTATGTCCACACAAAAATCTGCACATGAATGTTCATAACAGCTTTTTTTATAATTGCCAAAATCTAGAAGCAATCAAGATGTCCTTCAGTAGGCAAATGAATAAACTGTGGCATATCCAGACAATGGAATGTTATTCAGCGATAAAATGAAATGAGTTATCAAGCCATGAAATGATATGGAGAAACTTTAAATGCATATCACTAAGTGAAGGAAGCCAATCTGAGAAGGCTACACACAGTATGATTCCAACTATGTGACATTCTGGAAAAAGGGAATTATGGAGACAGTAAAAATATCAGTGGTTGCCAGTGATTGGGGGTTGGGGGAAAGGGATGAATAGGAGAGCACATAGGATTTATAGAGTAGTGAAAATATTCTGTATAATACTATAATGATGAAGATACACGTCATTATAAATTTGTCCAAACCCATAGAATATACAATGCCAAGAGCAAATTTTTAATGTGAACTATGAATTTGGGGTGATTATGATGTGGCAATGCAGGTCCTTCAATTGTTAACAGATGTCTCACTCTAGTTGGGGGGTGTTGATAATGGGGGAGGCTAGGCATGTGTAGGGGCAGGAAGTATATGGGAAATCTCCATACCTTCTGCTCAATTTTGCTATGAACCTAAAACTTCTCTAATAAAAGAGTTTTAACAAAAATGACAAAATGCAAACCTAAACAGATTACCCATTGCTAGTGGAAGAAAATGTCTTTTCCATGACTCTTAGAATGAAAGCTGCTATTTGTAACACGATTCTGGCCCAAGGCCTACCTTTTCAGCCTCATGCTGCCCTTCTCAGCTCATTGTGCTTCAAACTCACCTTCTTTTTGTCCATCAGACTTTATCATAATTTTAAATATGTAATTATCTGAGAATGTATTCTTTTATTACATGTGTTTGCCACCAGTCTTGAGATCCACGACAATAAAGATCCTATATTCTTAATCATTAAACTACTTAAAGGCAAAACAAAAATTGAATCCTAGGTTTCCCGCCTTCAACATCATTGCAATTTCAGTCCATCTTCTCTCCTCTTTATGTATCTCTAAATCAATTCTGAAACCTTATGTGACTCTCAAGATATACTATCCAGATGAAGTTCCCTAGGTTCCCAGCCCTCTAGCTACTCTGATCTTCTCACTTTTTTACAAAGCAGGCTCTTCCCCACCTCCTTATCATTACCCATGATCTTCCCATAATTTGAAACATTTTGGATTGTTCAAGGCTAAATTGATACTCCATATCTCTTCCAAGTCTTCATTGTACTCTTCTGTGAAATTTTATAACACATTTGTTTAATCTGACACAGAATTACATCAGAGTTCTGCATAAGTATTTATTATTCTAACTTCTAGTATCTATCAAAAGCTACTTAATGATGGAGTCCGTGAAATCTCATGGTTCTGTACACCCCACAGTTCCCAGTACAGTGCTGAATAGGACATGATTGGTTGATTTCATGAAAAGTCTTTCCAGAGGTAACCCAGCTCTTATCACATCTTATGACAAAGGGGAAAGCTTCATAAATCTTGGGAAAATCTTTTGCCTTCCTAAAAAAAAAAAGATATCTCTTCTCACATTGCATTATCCATGTGAATCTTCCCGAGTTCAAAGAAGATACATTCACCATGCTGGGCTGCTAAGGGTTCCTTTTGAGCAAAAACATTCTGGATTTTGAATTCAATAGTATATATTGCCTAGCGTTCAAATAATAGAAAAAAAGAAGAAACAACATTGTTAAGGAATCTGACAAAATTTTACATATGCCAGCTGTGAAAACAGTACATGCTGCCTTCTGAAGGATGTATATCTGAGTACACTCCTTGGAATGATGCTGGATAATTAAGATAATATAATTTCATGACTGATCCAAATATATCTGAATCTTTATATATATTAAATATATATTAAAAATCTATGGATTTTTAAAAATGAAGATGCAAGTTCCTATAGTTCTCATTAACAATGATAATGTAGTTTCCAAATGATCATCTCCATAAAATTATTTTTATTGAAAAGTATTTTAAATTTCTTTCATTTTAGGGGCACCTGGGTGGCTCAGTCGGTTGAGCGTCCGACTTTGGCTCAGATCGTGATCTCATGGTCCATGAGTTCGAGCCCCGCTTCGGGCTCTGTGCTGACAGCTCAGAGCCTGGAGCCTGCTTCTGCTTCTGTGTCTCCCTCTCTCTCTGCCCTTAACCCACTCACATTCTGTCTCTGTCTCTCTCAAAAATAAATAAACATTAAAATTTTTTTTTAATTTCTTTCATTTTACCAACAATAATAAATGGTTGACTGTTCAAAACTTCTGTTTCTTGTGTCCATTATTTGGGCTTTGGGTACTACTATACTAAAAAAGACTCATGTTACTGTCATATATTTGAATAGTACATATAGAATACATGTAGAAAATAACCAAGTATTAATCTGCAAAGGGCTGCTTAAGAAATTTTCTGTATAGGAACACCACCACCAAGAAAAGGAATAACATTAGCATTTATGATTTATTGAGCACCCCAGTCATCAGACATTTTAAACTATGCCTTTTTAAATTCTCAGAGATATGCAAAGAAGTATAGATATTATTCTCCCCCATTTTACTGTTAAGAAAACAGATTCAAAGAGTTCAAACAACTTAGCAGGAAAAAAGCAGTCTGAATTTGAATACTTAAAAACCAGAATTCTTTCTATCATAAAAAGCAAGCAACTGATACATATTAAGAATTCAGAAAGAGTTTAAAGGCTAAATGGGCATACTGAGGGTTTTACTTTCAATCCCCAATATTCAACAAAATATGGAGTATGCCACAAAATATGCTGCAAGTACATATATTGAAGTTACTTCACTATAAAAAATGTTTTGTATTTTAATAACAATAATAAGCAATATTTTTATACCAACTGAATCTATGCAGAAGTAACACAGACTGCATTTAGCACAACAACAATATAGTCTTCTTTTCTTTTCTTTTTCTTTTTTTACTTGTTATTAACCTGTTATGGCTGATCTTTCCTATGAGAATATTATACATTTCTTCACTAGTGACTTTAAGAGAGGCCATGTGATTTCTTATAATAATGAAATATGAAAAGAGTTGTCACTGGTTACTTTAGGCTGAAAGTTTTGAGAATTAGCATATACTCTGCCATACTCATTTTCCCCCTTAGCCATGAGACTACTGATGCTCTAGACTGAAGTTGACTTTATCAACACGGGTTCAAAAATGAAGCCATAGCCAACCTTCAATGGACAGGCAGCATGAGTAAAATATAAACCTTGGTGGCCATAAGCCACTGAGATACTGTTATTGTTTGTTGTCACAGCATAACTTGGCCCATCTCAACAGATACGTCTGTAAACTACTTGTTCTAACCAATCCCCATTGTATTTGATTTCTATTGCAATAATGTTGCACAATACTCAACCCCAAAACTTTCAACAACAAGCTCTTGTTTCTCATTCATGGTTCTGAAGGTTTGCTGTAGATCTCTGTTCTTGGCTGGGATATTCTCAACCCATAAGATTATGGTTTGGGCTCAAAGATCATTCTGCATGTCTCATTCTAGGACCAGTACCTGCCTAAGGCACTTTCCTCTCATGGCAGATGGAAGAAATATAAGAAGCCATTAAAACAATACAAGTACATTTAAACCCTCTATTTTCACTACCCTACTAACAAAGCACTAAGTCTGTGACTGAGTCTGAAGTCAATGACTACTCCTCAGGGTGGTACTGCAAAGTGGCATGATACAGAGAAGGAGTGAAAATTGAGGGCAATTATCCAACGTACCACAGCCCACCCGGTTGGTTATAAATGTTCACTCTCTCACACAGAAAAACTTATCCCTCTAAGACATCCCAGCAAGTCTCAATAACAGCATTAGGCATAAAGTCCTTGATCTCATGATCTACACTGGATCCACATGTAGTTGCTCTTGATCTAAAAAACCTATGAAACTATAAAGACAATATATCTACTCCCCTACTCCACACACCCAACATAAATGGTGGGAATGGGACAAGATAACTGCAATAAGCATTACCATTTCAAAAGGGAAAGAATTGAGGGCAAATACCAGTCACTGGTCTATAGCTATTCTAAACCACTCTGGACAGATCTCCCTACTCTGGAACAGAAAATGTCTCTGAATTAGGCCTAAGTACTGCTTATTAGGAGAAACTTCCAAATCCATTATTTTCCTTGGTGATGGGGTCCATTCTCTGGAAAGTCCTTCCTTTCCCTTGGACATATCTGAAGAAGGTATTGGGGAATATACCATCATCAGCTTGTAAGCAGTTTTCTCAGCCCGCTTCCTGGTTGTAGAAAGTTGGAGGATCAAGAGGTCCTTTTTAAAATCTTGAAGTGTCACTGTCTCTTTTAATCCATGTTGATGATACTTTGTAGGTCTCTCAAAAACTTTCTTGGTCTCTCTATCTATCTCTGTGTATTGGACTACACTCAATTCCATCCGGCAAAAGCCATAGTACAATTCTTTTTGAGACATCCCTTTTTTTCTGGACTCCACAAAGGCAGTAGTAGTGAGTTAGTACAGAGGTGAGTGGTGTATTCAGAGGGAAGGAAGCATCTGAGAAACTCTGAGGAAGAATACAAGGTTGGGTCAGGTATATCAAATAATCCAACCTCTTTTTTTTAGCCAAATACCTTTAAATGGGAGAATTTAATGTTTTAAAATGATGATAACTTTAATGTGATTATGACTATATATTTAATACATCTATACTCATTCCTTCCATCTTCTTTTTTGTTGTTGTTTTTAATAAATCATGCCTCTGATGCTTCTCGTGTACCTTTTTTGCCGTTGCTGGATTGATTAAAGCTTCTCATTTTATTATTTTCCTTTGGTGATTTGGGAGATATACATATTAATGTGAGTAAACCAATATTCCTCCTTATATTTGTAACATGAATGTTTAAACATGCTATCAACTATTAGTTCTAAAACAGCACCTGAAAAATAGCATGTGCTAAATAAATCTTTAAGTAATTATGACTACAATTTTAACACTATTTAAATAGTTTATTATTGGGGCCCCTGGGTGCCTCAGTAGGTTAAGCATCCAACTTCGGCTCAGATCATGATCTCTCAGTTCGTGAGTTCAAGCCCTACGTCAGGTTCTGTGCCGACAGCTCAGAGCCTGGAACCTGCTTCAGATTCTGTATGTCCCTCTCTCTCTCTCTCTCTCTCAAAAATAAATGTTTAAAAAAATAGTTTATTATTCATTATCATTATTTCTTATACCCTACCTATTTCTCTTGTATTTGTGTTTTTCTTTCACTTTGCTTAAACAATGTTTTAGTACTTCTTTTAGAATGTATCTGTGGTTAGTGAATATTCTGTGCCTTTGCAAATCTGAAAAATAAATAATAACTCCTTACCCCCATAAATTGTAAGGTAGCTTAGGAATGTATAGAATTCTGGATCTGTAATTATTTCCTCTATTAACTCTGAAGGTATTTCTTCATTTCCTGCTAGTTTCCAATGTTGCCAATGAGAAGACTATCATTATTCTTATTTCCATTTATCATAAGAAATATATTTTTTACTTTCTAAATCTGTATAATTTTATCTTTTTTCCTTAATTTTGAGATTTCAACACATTATATTTATTTGCATGTGGGTCTTTTTTTCATACACTTAGATTAGCACTTACAAGCCTTCGGAAAATTCATAGTTATCTTCATCTGAAAATTTCTATCATTTCTTTGTTTCTCAATTTCAGAAACATCTATAATATATTTAAATGTATTCTTATCTCAACCTTTTTTAATAATTCCTCTTTGTCTCTTTATGCTATCTTCTGGAATTAGTTTGCTTAATAATCTCACAACTCATTAATTTATGCTTGAGTCATGTAGAACTGCTATTAAATCTATCTATTCAATTCTTTATCAATTATACTATTTTTAATCTCCAAGATTTCTTATTTCATGGATGAGATATAGTTTCTCATCTTATTTCCAAGCATGTCTCACTGGCTTTCTTTTTTCAGGTATTGTGTTTATTCAGTTCCCTGCCACTAATTCATGAAGATTCTTAGATGTATGCTTATTATTGTATTTGATGATCCCTGTTCACCTGTTTATAAATATTATTTCTATTTACTGTGATCTGTATCAGCCACCATAGTAAAGGAGTAGGACAATCTACCCAGTAAGGAAGTACCAGCAAACCATTTTATAGGAGTGAAGGTTTCCTATCCTATCTGGATATCATAAGCCACCAATGAACAGATCTCATCTGTGACCCAAATCCTCATACTCACTATTACAGGAAAAAATACCAGTGGTTTAGAACCCTGGATTGGTTGTGGAATGATTCATCTGCTTGTCCCAGTATGATATCCCAATTAACTGCTTTGACTTTTCTTCAGGGATTCCTCTGTCCCTTAAATCAAAAGTTCTTAAATGTAGGGTACCCCCAGGAATCCCCCCATATATTTTGCACTATCCTATTGTGTAGTTTGGGGGTTATACTTTCCTCAGTCAACTGATTTCATGTTTTATTGTAGTCATTCTCTTTGTTTGATAGTGTTACAATGGACTTATTATTTTAAAATATCTAAATATTTTCTCTAATCTAGGAACTTGACACGGAGAAGAAAATAAAATCATGTGCTCATTTCTCCATCTTGATCCAATCTCTTCCACAGTCTCATTTAGTTTATGAAATTAGCATACTAATTTTATTAATTGTCTTTAACATATTATACTAACATAAACTTTAGATCCACCCAAGTCAAAATAACACAAATTATGAATCAGTAGAGCTTAAATGGATGAGGTTTTACTGCTGATAAATGAGGCTTTGTCTATACAGCACCAAAACAAACTTGTCAACTCAAGGGAAAGACAGAATCACTCAAACTCATTTTAAGAGACAATCCTTTGATTTCAAATAGTTGCAATGGTGCCATGTAGACACAGATTGAGTTGTACTTGACCTATGAAGTAAGTGAAGCAATTAGAGATTATGTGATGTTCTTCAGATAATATAGCCAAGGAGCCATTTGGTCAAGGATATAGCCCCCAGTAAGTACTTCTGAAAATTCTTTTGGATTTCTTTTTCAGCTCATTCAATCAATTTATGACTTTGTGGAGAGAGCCAAGAAAATGTATCATGCACCACCCTGTGAACTAAGGAACATTTAGTTCACATACCCTCCAGCTCTTGCTTTAACAAGCAGCAGTAACACCATAGCAGAAATTATCTCCAATCGCATTAATTCTCTTAATATGTAACATGTGGCCAGGCAATGTGACCCTTCCAAAGCTGTGTTTTCTAGAACACTGTGCTTATTAAACTCTTCTCTAAGAACATATTATGAATAATCAATGACAATCTGCTTCTCATATCCCCTAAAAATGCTCAAAATGTAGAATACCATCTTTGCCAGAAATGCCTCTCCATTTTCAAACCATTCTATGAAGAAGAGTTCTTATTATTTGTGATCACATCTTCAATTTTGATGCTAGAAAGTAAGAAACTATTTGAAAAATAATGATTCTGGTCTGGTGTAGTGGACATCTGTGGTTTCAACATCTGTGCTGGAGGCAGAATCTCAGCATGGACAGAAAGGGAATATCCTCAGAGTCAATTAGATACATCAGGATCTTTGATGAAAAGAAGCAATTCCTTCAATAACAAAGGCTGTTATTCTTCTTTCAAATAACAGCATGAAAGCAATTCTTTCACAGAGAATCTAGCCATATTGCTGAAATACCCACAAAATCTATTATTATCCAGTATCCAAAGAAGAGCGTTCCTTCCCCACCAAATAGTAAAACAATATATGGATTCCATGTACAAAGTTTTCTAAATTAGAAATGATTTCTTCAGAGGAAATATAGGAAGGACTTTGGAATGCAAGAGAATACATTTCAGAGAAATGAGACAGATCTATACCACATGGGAAGAGCCCTGTGGCACTAATAGCATCAAGCTTGTTTGTTATAGAGAGAACATGTTGCTACCCAAAAGGATAGCGAAGCCAGGGGAAAATGTCAGAATGTTGCTTCATGGGCACTGTTTTTTTTTTAATGCTCATATAATACAGTATATAATGAGACTTTAATCAAGACTTATAGCCTAATTTTCTCATTTGAATCCCTATGTGGCAATAAAAAATATGTAATATATACATATATATGTATATATACAAATTTTGCACAGACACATGCTCCTACTTCATTCCTTTTATGAATGAACAGCACCACACTGTGATTGGAAATCTAGTTATTTTTAGTGTTAAACCCACTGGGGAGGGACTGTATCCAATTGAGTGGTGAACCATACCCTCTATATTGATATACAATATAGGAACAAGAGGGGAAAATGTGAACCAGATTCTCTCAGCCCCTAAGTTACTTCCTCATGTAAGTTAAACAGTCTTGTAAGTTTAGTCCTTAAGAGATATTTTCCATTATCTACCAGACCTACTAGAAAAACCAAGTATTAGGAATATTTATATCTTTATAAGTGTTAAGGCTACATCTATAGGTATCTAAATTATCCACTGACTAGGACAGTACCAAAAGAATCCATGTCACCAAATAATATTCAACATTCAGATGTCCAGAAATTCTAACTCCAAATTTTTATTTTTTTAACATCTCTTAATGATCCCTTATGGAAAATGAAATGGTGGTGTATTATTGTTCCTTCTTAAATTCAGCCTTCTCCAGTCCACCATTTTTCTATTCACTCAAATTGCCTGTTCACATAAAAGCTTCCTTTGAAGTTCATTTTTCTTCCTATGAATAGGCAGTTGAAACCTAATAGCGTGGCTTCTGAATCTAAAAGTGCATGCAGTTTATATCACTTAAAACTTTACAGAGTCTAAAAATATTCTCAACTAAAGTCAATGAACCAAAATAATCTCCAGAAAGAAAGTGTTTTGTCACTCTCCACTGACAAATAAATACATATATTAGATCTATATTTTGATACAAAATTAATATGTCAGGTTCCATAACATTTTCTTCAATACTTAATATAGTAAATAGGTCATTTTTAGCTTTAAGCTATTTATTGATAAAAACTCTTATGACTACTATGACCACTCCTAGACAGGGGAAATTTGGTGCTAAGGAGTTTCAAGAAAAATACCCTAATTGATACCTTAATATCCTAAATTCACTCAGCCATAAAAATACTATTAAAATGAATACCTAAAATGGACAAATAAACATATCAAGTACTATTGACACCTACAGCTTATTTCTCAAAAGAATTCTACATGACAGGAGATAAAATCACTACTATTTTGTCAGAAAAGAGGGAATGAGAGTTAAATATTAGTCTAAATGAAAAAATATGTACAGAGGTACACTGAGAGACTAGAGATTAAGAATAACAACAGAAACAAAAGGAATAGAAAGAGGGAATTCATGATAAAACCTAGTCTACAGGTACAGGTGAGCTTTTCTGCCAACTGGCTAAGTCCACCATGGTGTCTGAATATCACTTGACACAGCAGGCACCTGAGGTCCTCTTTTCAATTATTAAAACATACTGTATTGACAACAGATTTTAATACACAGCTAAAGACACTATTTTCACTGTCTACTTCTTTTTTTTTTTTTTTTTTTTTTTTTTTTTAAGAGAGAGCATGTGTGAGCAGAGGAGAGGGGCAGAAGGAGAGAGAGAGAATCCCAAGCAGGTTTCATGCCCAGTGTGGAGCCTGATGTGGGGCTCAATCCCAAGACCCTGGGATCATGACCTGAACCAAAATCAAGTCAGACACTCAACTGATTCAGTCACCTAGGCACTATTATTATTCACTAAATTGTATGAGCAAATACAAGGGAGAGGACTGACTTTTGTTCTGATGGGAAATATCCTACTGATTATCTGAAACTACTAGCTCCTAGCTAGGGCACTTCCAATGTCATTCTTTGTACATTCTTTAGCAGTGAAGGGAAGCAATTAGATTTAGCTCCATGACTCCTTTAGATTCTGGTGTTCACATATTCCTATCTAACAGGTACATTTACATTATTGACTAACCACATTTTTCACTACCTGTTGCATGCTACAGGACTTCATTCCAAAAATGTAGAACAGAGACATGGTTTCCCCAAGCCAAATCTAAGCAACATACTGGTGGGAGTCAGATCAGTCCTCAGGGTATACAGTGCTGACAAAGCTGGCAACTGTAATGAAGGGTCTTTTAGAAGTGTGTGCTTTCCAGGCTAATTGAAAAATAATACAAGATACATGAAAAACTCCTTCATTGTGCGTGAATGTATCTCAAAGCACAGGGACTTATGAGGCAAAATGAATAAATTGCAGCAAGACTCTGCTCTGGGGCATTACTAGAGTTCTGTAATTCCAAATTCTAGGCAGGAAATTCCATGCATCAGACAGCAAAGCTAATGCTCAGAAAACTGGCAGAGGGTCACAATCATTCTCACAGGCAATCCAACTTTAAGCTCTACAAAGTCTGAGCAGAACAGAGCAAGGAGGGAACACTTATACTGCTGAATATATGTTTGTCTCTCACATGAAGAAGCAAGGTTGGAAAAGCACCAAATTTTAATTCTTCAGCAAAAATAAACACAGTTATGTCCACACTTTGTCTCTTATGTTTGCAAGTCAATGAAGACTTTGAAAACTCATCCTCTAGCTCTACTAGAGAAGTAAGAAAAATGAAACTCAGCCTCATAAGAGGTCCTAGATTCAAAGTTGGAAATACTCCAGGGACAGCCAGTTCATGACTGCTCACAGAGTACTTCAAATGACACATAAAAGCGCAGATCATACAAAACATCTTCACTGTTTTTATCTATCAAGTCAGGAAGTTATTTCTTATTGAGCCTTGGAATTTAGAATATCTCTCTAGCACTCTCCCTCCTCCCCCTCCTACCATCCCATGAGGAAAGTATAAACCCCATCTCACATTTCAGCAAAAAATGGAAATTCTAATAAGTGATTGTTACATGATAGGTCCCTCTATATTGATATAGTAATATGCATATTTTCCAAATTGTTCCCCTAAAAGAAAAGTCACCTATGATACTGCCACAGAAGGTCTTCCTTGAAAGGTTCTTTCTCTTCTGTTTACTACATTCAATTATATATTAATACTTGTACCTTCTCTCTAGCAGTGACTCTTGTTTTTTCCTTTCCATTTGCTCTATTACAAATTTAGATGATTCTCCTCATCTCAACAAACTACTGGAATAGCTTTCTAAACATTCTTTCCATCATTAGTACTTCCTCCTTTTCAATCTACTCCTTCCTATCCTAGATTTGCCATTCTACAGGTCACTTCATTACCCTGTTCACAAATCTTCAGAAGTTCCTTCTGCTTTTCAAATAAAGCTCAAACCTTGTTGCTCAGCACTAAATGTCACCATAACCTTGATCATTACTTTTCTAGTCTTCCTCACATTTCTTGTACCCTACATTCCAGTCACCCAGGCATGTACATATATCATGAACATGCATAATTTTTCCTATAATATTTTCATAGTGGTGAAGAAAGATGAAGGGGTAAATTACCCACTACCTCTTAGACTTCTGCTTAGAAATTCTCTGGTGGCCAAAGCAAGTCATACCTTCAAGGAGGCAGTGAAAGACAACCATGACATAAGCCTAATAAAAGGAGAACTGGAGTACCGGTGAACATACCTAATGACCACCACACTTTAAAATCATGAGGTATTTATTAAATGGGAATAGTTTATGAGAAATACTTAGAGATTAATCTAACAAAATAAGTATGAGGTTTATATGCTGAATACTATAAAAAAATTCCAAGAGAAATTTTAAAAGGCCTAAATAAATGGAGAGACATACTGTGTTCATTCATTGGAAAACCCAATCTTGTTAAGAGATCAGTTTTCTCCAAATTTATCAACAGATATATCATATTCCCAAGAAAAACTGCAACAGGCTTTTTTTGTAAAAATTACAAGCTGATTCCAAACTTATACAACAGCAAAGGACACGGCATCAATAAAAAAAAAATTTTTTTTTGAAAAACAAAACCAAAGTTGGAGAATCCACATAACCTGATTTTAATAGTTACATAAGGCTACAGAAATCAAGGTAGTGTGATAGTGTCATAAAGAACAGACATACAGATCAACAAAATGGAATAGAGAACCTAAATATAGACTCACATAGCTATGGCCACTTTATTTTTGACAAATGGTGCCAAGATAATTCAATGAGGATAGGATACTCTTTGTAAAAACTGTCCCATAACAATTGGACATTATATACCAAAGGGGGGGGGAACTTCATGTTTATCTTGTACCTTATATAAAAATTGACTCCCATGAATTAAATACCTAAATTTAAAACCCTGAACATAAAAGAAAAAAATTGATAAATTAGACCTCACAATGAGTGTGGAGCCTATTTGGGGTTCTCTCCCTCCTCTCTTCTCCCTCCCTCTCTTTCCATCTAAAATAAATAATTTTTTAAAAAAAAATTAAGACAATTAAAAAATTAAAACATAACCAACAGTCAGGAAGAAAATATTTCTAATACCCACATATGATAAAAGAACTAAATCTAGAATATATTTAAAAACTTTTGAATGATGCCACCAAGATGGTGACACAGGTTGTTCCTGACTTCAATCCCCCTCACAAGACCAACTAACAACTATTAAAGAATAGGACACTACTGAGATAATACTAGAATATAGGGATGATGCTAAAGTACCCCCCTGTACCACATAGACCAATACAGACTGGATTAGAGTAAGAGAAGCAGCTACATATTGACCATCTGCTCCTCCTCTAGGCCAGTGCAGCACCACACAGAGAGGTCTCCTCTGAGCTTCTGGTTCCTCCAGTGGAAAAAAATAACCCAGTGTATACAATAAGCCCACCTCCCACCACTGTGTATAACTTTTCCAGGGCCCCTATTCTGATCTTGCATTACAGGGATTATAAAGGAATTTGTAGTGCTCAATTGCTGGAAATCTATGATGGAGAAGGGGAGAGGCACCTGAGACAACCAACACATGGATCTTGTAAAACCAAATTTATGCTGCAGTACCCAAGTAGTAATCCCAATCAGCAACTTTGCTAATATGCAGAACCAGGTCAATGGCATACTCCAAATAGAGAATATGGCCAGGTACAGATCTGCCGGATTCAGATCTTCAAACAGCGAGTTTTGTAGCCCATACAGCCTTGTTTGCCCAAGAAGCTGAAACAAACAGTCTCATCCACTGTGGAGAGTGTCTTCTAGCCCCATATGACTAGAAGGGATGACAACAATTTCTGGAATCCGTGCTGGGCCAGCAATGCCTAAAATAAGAAGCAGGCAAGCAGAGATGATCACCCTCAGAGAAAATCCAGTACAAGGCATGGAGTGATACCATGCTACGTACAGACAAGGGGATAAATTCACAGCCAAGGTTGAGGCTACTCTCTGCTGCTCCTAAATGGAGAGCCTGTTTGGGAAATTAAGAGTAACCTAATGGAGGCTCTCCTCTGCCCACCCAGGCAAGGGAGCTGAGACTCATCCCCACTCACTGTGGAGAGTGTCTTCTGGCCCCATCTGACCAGAAAAGCAGGAGATAACTCCTAGAAACTGTGCAGTACAGTGGCACTGGAGCCAAGAGGCAGACAGAATCAAAAGTTTGCAAAGCAAAGCCAGTGGCCCTGTTTCATCAGGAAACTTGGGGTGCATGTTGGCTTGGGTTAAGACAACAAAGAGCTTTATTGACTTTAGAGCTATTCCTCCCACTGCATCCAGGCAAGGAATCTAATTCATAGTCCTTCTCATTGGTAAATACAACCTTCAGCCTGTCAAACCAGCGACCCTAACCAGAGAACATGGGAAGCTACATAGCCTATTCAACAGTCCTATTCAGGGGCACTTGGATAGACAGCATAGCTCGTGACTTCCCCAATCTGCAGAGAAAAATTGGTGACCTCACCTGACCAGGGAATCCAGTGACCACTGTGGACTGATTTAGGTCCCCAAACAATGAGCCATATGGGCCTTGGGTCCCATCTTGCTTCCCTTCCAGAGAAGGGAAACTAATTCATACCTCCATCTACTAGTTAATATAGTGCCCAGTCCCTAACAGCTAGTAAGCTTTACCAGAGAACTCAAGCAACTATGAAGCCCATCCTACAGTCTAACATGGGCAGAGAAACAAGCCAGCAGTCCTACCCAACTGTTCTCAGCTACTAACACAACCCCCATCCTTGTCCTTTGAGCTTGAACAATTACCTCACCCCAAAAAGAGACCATAATAGCAGACACATCCAGAAACCCAAACTGAGCTGACCGGTGAAAAACTGTCTCTGGCAAAGCAAATCTCTAAAGTCTGAAAGAGGATTCCAATTATTCAAATGCACAGATACCAATGTAAGGAATCAAGGATCATGAAAAATCAGGTAAATATGACACTACCAAAGGAAACTAATAAAACTCCAATATGACCTTAAAGAAATGGAGAGCTATGACATGTGAGACAAAGAATTCAGAATATCCTCTTAAGGAAGTTTGGTGAGAGAGAGGAGCCAACATGGCAGAGAAGCAGGGGGATCCGAAGTTCCCTCCTCTCTCAAACAAAGCAGTGTTGAATCTAAAGGACTGTGAACTTCGAGAATCTGGGAGACAAAGAGACAGTCACTTCAGGGACCCACCGGGACAACCTAACAGGCCAGGGGTGATTGATTTTGAATTGCCAGAGATAAAATGAATGAAGGGGAGGGACCCCCTTCCGTGGAGAGACAAAGGGAAGAGAAAGAGAGGCTGGGGAAGCATAGGACTGTAACTGGACAAGAGAAAAACCACAGACCAGGACGGAGAAAGATCCAATCTCTAACCGAGGGGCTTTCTCCAGACTGGGGCCAGCTGCCCAGATCACACACCTGGGGAGGAGGGGACCCAGCCCTGGGTTCAGTGGCTAGGTCAGAGGTACAGTCCACATTAGGAGAAAGTGATCCCCTTCCTGGAGTGTTGTGGGACAGGACAGAGCATGCCTGTGTCCATCAGCCAGGGGCCATATGTTGAGTGGCATGGAGTGGCACTCCCCCAATACCAGGGTGCACAGAGTGGGAGTCTGAATCCCAGCCAAGCGCTAGGGTACAGGAGTCAGCAGAGTGGGACAAACCACCTTGTTTGTACATGCAGCACAGTGAAGATGGCTGGAACAGAGTGGATTGGGACACCTGGTGCATGAAGGAGAGATTGGGGTATCCCCCACCACCACCAAGGTGGGACCTCAGGGACCAGATACAGAGCCATAGTGCAGGTGGGACTGCCTACACCAAACCACACCCCTTCTTGCCTGGTAACTGTATCTGTACCGGAGCAGGACTGATGCCGACAAACCAGACAGCCCCTCCTCCAGACGAGCAATGTGGCATTGCCTGGTTTAATTCTCAGATAATTCTTATTATATAGATATATTCTTCCTTCCTTTTCTCCTTATCTCTTCCTTCCTCTAGTCTGGTTACTCTCGTTGGTTTGTTTAAGCAGACATATTTAATCCATTCTCTTGATATATGTTACACACCTCTTTCTTTATTCTCCTTTCTCTCTCTCTGGATTAAGCCGTATGGTTTCTCTGTTCAGTCAATTTTTATTTTTTCTTTTTCCCTGCCCCTGTCATTTCTTTCTTTGTATGGGATAAGGCCTCTTCCATCAACACCACCTCCACCCTGTTGTTAACTTGTAGCTGGTGTTTCTGGTTTCTTGTTTTTGAGGTTTTTATGTGTTTATGTGTTTTATTTTCTGTTTGTTTTTTGTTTGTTTGTTTTCCTTTCCAAGGCTGCTTCAACAAACAAATCAAAGCACACTTGGTGGAGGGGCCAAAACATCACTGCAAGTAGGGAGATAAAGTAACCAAAGTCCACAACAACAGAGAGTAATAACACTCTCCAAAAAACACCTTCTGAAGGGCAAGGCCCTGGACAGTATATGACACCTCTTTAATATAGTAGTGCTCGCAGGTGCACGGCACATAGCAAGCTTTTAAAACACATAAGGGACAGAAAACTAGCCCAAATGACAAAACAGAAGAATTCTCCTCAAAAGAAATTCCAGGAAGAAGTGACAGCTAAAAAATTGATCAAAACAGATATAAACAATATAACTGAACAAGAATTTAGAATAACAGTCATAAGATTAATCGCTGGACTTGAAAAAGCATAGAAGACAGCAAAGACTGAATTGCTGCATAGATTAAGGAACTAAAAAACAGTCATGATGAATTAAAAAATGCATAAATGAGGTGCAAAATAAACTAGAGGTGGTGACAGAACTGAAGAGACAGAGGGGAGAATAGGGGAAATAGAAGATAAAATTATGGGAAAAGATGAAGCTGAGAAAAAGACAAAAAAAATTCTGGATCATGAGGGGAGAATTAGAGAACTAAGTGATTCAATGAAACAGAACAATATCCATATCATAGGCATTCCAGAAGAAGAGAGAGAGAAAGGGGCTGAAGGTGTGCTTGAACAAATCATAGCTGAGAACTTCCCCAATATGGAAAAGGAAACAGACATTGAAATCCAGGAGACAC
The DNA here is from genome assembly GCF_023721935.1 of Panthera uncia. Lineage (NCBI taxonomy): Eukaryota > Metazoa > Chordata > Mammalia > Carnivora > Felidae > Panthera > Panthera uncia. Next base: position 105,255,351 of record NC_064811.1, read on the forward strand.
AGAGAACTCCCTTCAGACATAACTTGAATTGATCTTCTGCATGACATATCATAGTGAAACTGGCAAAATACAAACATAAAGAGAGAATTTGGAAAACAGCTAGGGATAAACAGGCTCTAACCTACAAGGATAGACACAAAAAGGTCGTAGCAGACCTACCAAAACATGGCAGGACAGAAAGAAATGACATTAAATTTTCAATGTGATGGATGAATAGGAAAAATATGCAGTCAAGAATACTTTATCCAGCAAGCCTGTCATTCATAATAGAAGGAGAGATAAAAGTCTTCCCAAGCAAACAAAAATGGAAGGAATTCATCACCACTAAACCAGCCCTACAAGAGATCCTAAGGGGGACTCTGTGAGTGTTACAAAGACCAAAAAGGACAAGAGACACCACTACAAGCATGAAACATACAGATAACACAATGACTTTAAACCCATATCTTTCAATAATAACACTGAATGTGAATGGACTAAATGTTCCAATCAAAAGACATAGGGTATCAGAATGGATACAAAAACAAGACCCATCTATTTGCTGTGTACAAGAGACCCATTTTAGACCTGAGGACACTTCAGATTGAAAGTTAGGGGATGAAGAACAATCTATCATGCTACTAGAAGTCAAAAGAAAGCTGGAGTAGCCATACTTATATCAGACAAACTAGATTTTAAACTAAAGGCTGCAATAAGAGATGAAGAAGGGCATTATAATATAATTACGGAGTCTATCCATCAAGAAGAATGAACAATTATAAATGTTTATATACTGAATTTAAAGGCACCCAAATATATGAAATAATTAATCACAAACATAAGCAATCTTATCGGTAAGAATGTGGTAATTGCAGGGGACTTGAATAGTCCACTTACAGCAAGGGGCAGATCATCTAGACAGAGAATCAATAAAGAAACAATGGCTCTGAATGATACACTGGATCAGATGAACTTGACAGACATATTCAGAACTTTCATCTTAAAGCAGCAGAATATACATTCTTCTGTAATGCACATGGAATATTCTCCAAGATAGATCACATACTGGGTCACAACACAGCCCTCCATAAATATGAAAGAATTGAGATCATACCATGCACACTTTCAGATCACAATGCTATGAAACTTGAAATCAATCACAGGAAAAACTTTGAAAAACCTCCAAATGCATGGAAGTTAAAGAACATCCTACTAAGGAACAGATAGTCAACCAGGAAATTAAAGAAGAAATTTAAAAATATATGAAACAAATGAAAATAAAAACACAACAATCTAAACCATTTGGGATGCAGCAAAGGTAGTCCTAAGAGAAAAATACATTGCAATCCAGGCCTATCTCAAGAAACAAGAAAAATCCCAAATACAAAATCTAACAGTACACTTAAAGGAACTAGAAGCAGAACAGCAAAGACACCCCAAACGTAGCAGAAGAAGAGAAATAATAAAGATCACAGCAGAAATATAGAATCCAAAAAAAAAACAAAAAACAAAAAACAAAAAACACAGTAGGACAGATCAATGAAACTAAGAGTTGGTTTTTTGAAAAAGTAAACAAAATTGATAAACCCCTAGCCAGACTTCTCAACAAGAAAAGAGAGAGGACCGAAGTGAATGAAATCACAAATGAAAATGGATTTATCACAACCAATCCCTCAGAAATACAAACAATTATCAGAGAATAATATGAAAAATTATATGCCAACAAACAGGACAATCTGGAAGAAATGGACAAATTCCTAGACACCCACATACTACCAACACTCAACTGGGAAGAAAATTTGAACAGACCTATAACTAGTGAAGAAATTGAATCAGTTATCAAAAATCTCCCATCAAATAAGAGTCCCTGAGCAGAGGCTTCCATGGGGAATTCTACCAGACATTTAAAGCAGAGTTAATACCTATCCATCTCAAGCTGTTCCAAAAAATAGAAATGGAAGGAAAACTTCCACACTCATTCTATGAAGCCAGCATTACCTTGATTCCCAAATCAGACAGAGACCCCACAAAAAAGGAGAATTACAGGCCAATATCCCTGATGAACATGGATGCAAAAATTCTCAACAAGATACTAGCAAACTGAATTCAATGGCATAAAAGAGAATTACTCACAATGATCAAGTGGGATTCATCCCTGAGCTGCAGGGCTGGTTCAGTATTTGCAAATCAATCACTGTGATACATCACATTAAGAAAAGAAAGGATAGGAACCATATGATCCTGTCAATAGATATGGAAAAGCATTTGACAAAATACAGCATCCTTTCTTAACAAAAACCCTCAAAAAAAATCGGGATAGAATGAGCATTCCTTAATATCATAAAAGCCATATATGAAAGGCCCACAGCTAATATCATCCTCAATGGGGAAAAACTGAAAGCTTTCCCCCTGAGATCAGGAACATGACAGGGATGTCCACTCTCACCCCTGTTGTTTAACATAGTGTTGGAAGTTCTAGCCTCAGCAGTCAGACAACAAAATGAAATAAAAAGCATCCAAATTGGCAAAGACGAAGTCAAAATTTCACTTTTCATAGACAACATAATACTTTACACGGAAAACCCTATAGATTCCATAAAAAGACTCTTAGAACTGATACATGAATTCAGCAAAGTCGCAGGATACAAAATTAATGTACATAAATCGGATGCATTTTTATATGTGAATAATGAACCAAGAGAAAGAGAAATAAACTGATTCCATTCACAATTGCACCAAGAACCATAAAATACCTAGGAATAAACCTAACCAAAGATGTAAAAGACCTGTATGCTGAAAACTATAGAAAGCTTATGAAGGACATTGAAGAAGACAAAGAAACGGAAAAACATTCCATGCTATGGACTGGAAGAATAAATATTGTTAAAATGTCAATACTAAAAAAAATAAAAAAAATAAAGTAAAATGTCAATACTACCCAAAGCAATCTACACATTCAATGCAATCCCAATCAAAATTACACAAGCATTCTTCTCTTTTTTTTATTTAAATATATTAAATTTATTGTCAAATTGGGTTCCATACAACACCCAGTGCTCATCCCAAAAGATGCCCTCTTCAATACCCATCACCCACCCTTCCCTCCCTCCCACCCCCCATAAGCCCTCAGTTTGTTCTCAGTTTCTCAGAGTCTCTTATGCTTTGGCTCTCTCCTACTCTAACCTCTCTTTTTTTTTTTTTTTTTTTTACTTCCCCTCCCCCATGGGTTCCTGTTAAGTTTCTCAGGATCCACATAAGAGTGAAAACATACAGTATCTGTCTTTCTCTGTATGGCTTATTTCACTTAGCATCACACTCTCCAGTTCCATCCACGTTGCTACAAAGGGCGCGGTATTTCATTCTTTCTCATACAAGCATTCTTCTCAAAGCTAGAACAAACAATTCTAAAATTTGTATGGAACCACAAAAGACCCTGAATAGCCAAAATAATATTGAAGAAGAAAACCAAAGCAGGAGGCATCACAACCCCAGACTTTAACCTCTACTACAAAACTGTAATCATCAAGGCAATATGATATTAGCACAAAAACAGACATATAGACCAATGGAATAGAATAGAGTACCCAGAATTGGACCCACAAATGTATGGCTAACTAATCTTTGATAAAGCAGGAAAGAGCATCCAATGGAAAAAAGACAGTCTCTTTAACAAATGGTGCTGGGAGAACTGGACAGCAACATGCAGAAAAATGAAACTAGACCACCTTCTTACAATATACACAAAAATAAACTCAAAATGGATGAAATACCTAAATGTGAGACAGGAAACCATAAAAACCCTAAAGGAGAAAACAGGCAACAACCTCTTTGACCTCAATTGCAGCAATTTCTTACTCAACACATCTCCAAAGGCAAGGGAACTAAAAACAAAAATAAACTATTGGAACTTCATGAAGATAAAAAGCTTCTGCACTGCAAAGGAAACATTCAACAAAACTATAAGGCAACCAATGGAATGGGAAAAGATATTTGCAAATGACAAATCAGATAAAGGGCTAGTATCCAAAATCCATAAAGAATGTACCAAACTCAACTCCTGGAAACAAATAATCTAGTGAAAAAATGGACAGAAGACATGAATAGACACTTTTCCAAAGAAGACATCCAGCTGGCCAACAGACACATGAAAAGATGCTCAACGTCACTCATCATCAGGGAAATACAAATCAAAGCCACACTGAGATACCACCTCACACCAGTGAGAGTGGCTAAAATGAACAAATCAAGAAACTACAGATGCTGGCAAGGATGTGGAGAAATGGGAACCCTCCTGCATTGTTGGTAGGAATGCAAACTGGTGTAGCCATTCTGGAAAACAGTGTGGAGGCTCCTCAAAAAATTAAAAATAGTACTACCTTATGATCCATCAACAGTACTACTAGGAATTTATCCAATGGATACAAGAGTGCTGATGCATAGGGGCACACATACCCCCATGTTTATAGCAGCTCTTTCAACAATAGCCAAATTATGGAAAGAACCTAAATGCCCATCAACTGATGAATGGATAAAGAAGATATGGTTTATATATACAATGGAATGCTACTGGGCAATGAGAAAGAATGAAATCATGCCATTTGCAGCAACGTGGATAGAACTAGAAGGTATTATGCTAGTGAAATAATTCAGTCAGAGGAGATATCAAATGTTTTCACTAATATGTGGATCTTGAGAAACTGAACAGAAGACCATGGGGGAAGAGAGGGGAAAAAAAAATAGTTACAAACAGAGAGGGAGGGAGGCAAACCACAAGAGATCTTAAATACAGAGAACAAACTGAGGGTGGATGGGGGGGATGAGGGAGAAGGGAAAATGGGTGATGGGCATTGAGGAGGGCACTTGTTGGGATGAGCACTAGGTGTTGTAGGTAAGCCAATTTGACAATAAATTATATTCATAAAAAAAGTAAATTTAGCAAACTATAAGAAAACGTAGACAGACAACCAAACAAAATTAGGAAAACAATACATGAACAAAATGCAAAGTTCAGCAAGGAAAGAGCAACCATAGAGAAAGAAAGAAATCCTAGAGGTGAAAAATACAGTAAATGAAGAATTCAACATAGTTTCAAAAATAGACTGAAGAAATAAGAGGCTGAAGAAATAATCAGTGACCTGGAGGATAGAATATCAAAAATTACCCAAAGGAGCAAAGAGGAAAACAGAATTAAAGAGAGTAAATAAAGGCTATGGAATTATATGACATGAAAAATAGCAAACAGAACTGAAAACTTCCCAAACCTAAAAATAAATGGATATCCAGATCCATGAGGCTAAAAAATGCCAGACAGAATAAACCTGAATAAGGGTACACCAAGATACATAATTTCATTGTCAAAAATAGACAATGAAAGAATTTAAAGGGTAGAAAGAGGAAAGACAGAAGTTACATACAAAAGAACACCCATAACTAAAGGTGGATTTATCAACAGAAACTTTTCAGGCCAGAAAAAGAAGGAATACCATATTTAAAATATTGAAAGAAAATAACTGCCAACTAAGAATTCTATACCTGGCAAAGCTGTCCTTTATAACTAAAACTAGGGATAAAGACTTTCCCAAACAAAAAAAGCTGAGGAATTCATTACCAGTATACCTGCCTTGCAAGAAATGTTAAAGGGTGTTCTTTAAGTGGAAGTAAAACAATGCTAATTAACATCAAAAAAACACAAAAATGTAGTGTATATCTCACTGGTAATGGTAAACATATAGTCATAGATTCTGCAATATGGTAATAGTGGTACAGAATTCATTTGAAACTCTAGTTTAAAATTTATAATTACTCTTTGACTCAATAGTTTGTTATATGAACTTTTCTGTAGAGTGGGACATAACTAATATTTCTGTAGGATGAAATCTGGCAATAGAAACTCTAAAGTCACTTCTAGATTTTGGATCATATTATTATGTTACTGAGAATATAAAGAATGGTACTGAAACAAACTCACAAAAATGTTCTCCAACTAAATGAAACCTACCATCAATGGGTTTGCCAATAAAGATGTATTTGTAAAATAAATAAGCTATTTACCCCTACTCCATCTTATCACAATAACCTATCATAATAACCTCCATTATATGTTTATACCTAGGTTTTTATGACACATTCATTAAAGGAAAATTATCTTCACTCCTATAAAAATGTGTTTTATTGATTCATAAAGCAAGAATAATAACTCCCATTTTTGAGTGTTTACTATGTGTTAGCCAAGCATTGTTCCAAGTACTTTAATTTATTCTTCACAAAAATCCATGAGGCAGATCATATTATCATCCTCATTTTACACAAATTTAGGAAATTGAAGCACAGAGAATTTAGATCATTTGCCCAAGATAACATAGCTGTTGAGTGAAGGAACCAGAATTTGAACCTGGATAGTAATGGCACCTGAACCATCATCCATAACTGTGATCCAATAGTACTTAATGAGAAAGCTGTTAATAAAACAATAGCATTTGCTTAAAAGCAAATATTTAATGAACATATACCATGTATGGAATACCTTTCTAGGAACTGGGGAAAAGGCTATTATCATTTCTTCTAAATCATTAATTTCTAAATAATTTTTTTTTAATTTTTTTAATGTTTATTTATTTTTGACAGAGAGAGACAGAGCATGAGGGGGGAGGGGCAGAGAGAGAGGGAGACACAGAATCCAAAGCAGGCTCCAGGTTCTGAGCTGCCACCACAAAGCCCGACGCGGGACTTGAACTCACAGACCACAAGATCATGACCTGAGCTGAAGTCTGACGCTCAACTGACTGAGCCACCCAGGCGCCCCAATAAAATTTTTAAACAGTTGGGGGATAAGTGTGTATTCCCTGTAGATCTTCCAATAACTAGCTTCCTTATCCTTAAGTGGATTTATCAGAATTTTAGTTTTTTATATCTCTGAATGAGGCAGCTAGATAATTCTTAAGGGTTATATTTGTTTTATCCTATGATATTAAACATTAAACATTAGTTATGGATTTATTCCTCTATCAGTTTAAACTAGAAAACAAGCATCTTAAAAAGAAACCATGAATAGAGGGAGGGAAACATGAAGAGAGATAGGAAGAAAAAAATTAAAGAAGAAAGAAACTCAGAGCTACTTCTAATTTTTTATTTGTTTGTTTTGATTTTCACTGGGAAAGGAGGGTTTGGTCACAATGTGCAATCCTTCTCCCTAAAGCTTTACACAAAATTAAATAAATTATCATTTCTTCTCTTTAAGTAGGAATGGCTCCTTCCCAGGAAGTGCCAACATCTGTTTAAAGACAACATCTGTTAGGCAAGTGGAAATATTGGGAGATAAGCTGCTTACTCAGACTGTTAGGACACAATGAAGAAATCAAAATAACTGGAAAATTAAGATTGGGATCTGGGCATAATTACAGTTCTCAAGGTGCCAATTGCTATATTTTTGAACACATAATGAGCTGGGATATTCCTAGTGATTGTCAGCAACCCCAGCTGATAGTAGCTCAACATTCTGTTCATAAATATTTACTAGATAGTGAGGAACAGGTTTACTTTAGGGTTAGTGCTTACAAGTGAGCACACACTAAAATTTCATCAGCATGTATAATTTCCAGGCACAATTTACCATAAGCCAGGTCACTGTGAGCAGAATATGAGGATTTTTATATTACTGACTCAAAGTATGAGATGACTACTTTAAATATACATAATCGTTTGTGTATCATAAACACAAAGACAATAATGATAACAAAAGGATTTTGTTATTTACATCTTTATCATTTTCTAAAGTTACACATGTATGATGTTCCCTCTTTCCAACAAACCGTGAGATAGATTAACCATTCAATCTGTCCATTTTAAAATGAGGAAATATCTCCCAAGTAAAATTATTTGAGTCAGCTATAGGGCTTAGAGTCATCCTAGAATTCAAATTTTAGTACTGGAAGGGAACTCAGAGACATTACCCAACATATTTCCCAATCATATTCCCACCAAGTATACACGTAGACACATACACACACTTACTTAAGGCTAAAGCTCTTTACTGTATTTTCTAGAAAACCTCAAGTTCTGTTATGTCAGCACTATAATTTCCTTCTTTCAGTCAACCTGAAAAGAGATCAATTTAATCTGTCATAAATTCTCCCTTTCAAATAATGTAGTTTTTAAGTTCCAAATTAGAAAAAATGATACATTTTCTTAAAATACTAATAATTTAAGATTTTACATTGATAAAAGATATTAGTTTATAAAGAGAAATATGTAAATTCCAAGACAACAGATTATAAAGCTTATTAAGGCTAAAATTCTAGGTTTCAATAATTCCAAAACACTGCTCTTCTCATTCTTTCCAACGGAAAGCCTAAAGTACAGACAAGTTCAAACATCAGTTAGAAAATATTGGAGTTTCTGCCCTATAATGGGCCCAGTGTCAGTACAGGAGAATGGCCTAACTCCTACAGCTTCAGGCGTTGCTTCTTGCATTATAATGATGTCACTGTGTAATTTAAATCCAGTGTTAACTGATTAGTCATCCATCTAAAATGATAGTAAACATTTGCAAAAGGATTTTAATTAGTCAATAGGTTTATTAATAATTAATTACTTAAAAACTTAATTAGCAAGTTTATTCACCACTCAATTGCTATTCCAGGCTGTTAAAAATGTCAGGAAAACAAAAGAAGTATAAGATGTGGTAAGTGTTATATATGAAAGCTTCACTCTAGTTGAAAGAAAACTACCATATGTAAAACAAGACGTAGAGAATAATTAAATCCTAAACAGATTGGAAATAATCACAAATGCAATCTGAGTTCAAAGAAAGACATATCTGTGTAACAATCTTCACTGTCCCCAAACTATCAATCTGTTTATTGAACACCACATGTAAATTTTACATCAGTTTCTTCCTTAACATTGTTCCAGAGTATATCAGGGTTTAGAGACCAACATTTTATTTTATTTTTTTAAATTTTTTTTTAATGTTTATTTATTTTTGAGACAGAGAGAGACAGAACATGAACGGGGGAGGCGCAGAGAGAGAGGGAGACACAGAATCGGAAGCAGGCTCCAGGCTCTGAGCCATCAGCCCAGAACCTGACGCGGGGCTCAAACTCACGGATCGCGAGATCGTGACCTGAGCTGAAGTCGGACACTCAACTGACTGAACCACCCAGGCGCCCCAAGACCAACATTTTATAAGCAGTAGACTTCAAGCACAGCGGCTCCTCTCTTAACACTTATCATAATCTTATGTTTCTATTGGTAAGAAATTATATAGAGAATTTGAAAGCTTTATTGATTTCTCCTCAGCCTTGGATCATTTGTGGTATTTTCTGTATGACATAAGGATTTTTGGTTTATTGATGTTCATACAAACTTGCTCTTTCACACCACAAAGCAGAGCAGGTCAGGTCACAAATTCTGAAAAATCAGACACAATTTGGAAAATCACATATTTCTTAATAACTTTTGTATAATTTAGATATTTGCCTTATACTACAGAAAATAAGATATTTTCCAAAATTCTGTCAATATTTTATAATTGTCATAAATCATAAATGATTTCAAAAGAAAACTGACTTTTTATAATGATAGTATTTTTTCTTTTTAGTGAAGGTGGGAAACTGCTTACAACTTCTTTGAAGTAACTTTGGAGATTTAAGCAAATCTTCATTAATTTTTGCAATACATTCATAAATATTTCTTAAGAAACATCCTTATTTAAATAAATAAATAAATAAACCGGGCATGATGCGGTGTATTTCTCTACCTCATGGACAAATGAATATATGCTGAGGCTTGTCTAGGGTGCTTAATTTTCACAAAGAAATGTCAACCTCATTGTATTTCCTGGATTCTGAAGTATTTGTAGACACGAATTCATTATGATTGTGTAAAGACAGATTTGACTCATAAAAACATATATCCTAAAAACATTAAAATGCAAATAAAAATAAATAAAATTTATAACACATATAACAAAAGATTAGCATATTGACTACATTAGGAATTTTTAAATACTGCATTAAGAATGTTTAATCTCCTCAGGCAAAGGCAACAAAAGCAAAATAAACAAACTAAAACTACACCAAACTTGTTGTTTTACACAATGAAGGAAACAAAACAAAAAGGCACTTTACTGAATGAGAGAAGATATCTGCAAATGATATATCCAATAAAGAGTTAATATCCAACATATATAAAGAATGTATACAATTCAACACCAAGGAAATAAACAGTACAGTTAAAAAATAGGCAAGAAGGCCTGAATAGACATTTTTCCAAAGAAGACATACACATGGCCAACAGACATATGAAAAGATGCTCCACATTACTAATCATCAGGAAGTGCAAATCAAAACCACAATGAGATATTACCTCATACCTGTAAGAATATCATCTCATACCTAATATCAAAAAATAAAAATGAGAGGGGTGCCTGGGTGGCTCAGGTTGGTTAAGTGTCTGACTCTGGACTTCAGCTCAGGTGATGATATCATGGTTTATGAGTGTGAGCCCCGTGTCAGGCTATGTGCTGACCACAGAGCCTGCTAGGGATTCTCGGCCTCCCTCTTTCTCTACCCTTCCCCTGCTCACACTCTACCTCTCTCTCTCAAAATAAATAAATAAACATTTAAAATATATATGTAAATATAAATTAAATAAGTAAATAAATATAAAAATAAGAAATAACAAGTGTTGGCAAGCATGTGGAGAAAAGGGAACTCATGAACTCTGGTGCAAATGAAAAGGAAACTCTTCTGTAATACTGGTGTAAATGTAAATTAGTGCAGCCTCTATAGAAAACAATACGAAGTTTCCTTAAAAAATAAAAAAATAGAACTACCATATGATCCAGCAACTCTACCTGTTATTTTTCTGAAGAAAACAAAAACCATTAATTTGAAAAGATATAGGCACCCCTATGTTCACTGTAGCATTATTTATAATAGCCAAGATAAGGAAGCAACTTAAGTGTCTATCGATAGATGAATGGATAAGGAAGAAATGGCATATATATACATACATATATGTATATGTACGTATGTATATATATTCACAATGAAATATTACTCAGCCATAAAAAAGAATGAAATCTTGCTGTTTGCAATGGTATCAGTGGAGCTAGAGAGTATAATGCTAAGGGAAATAAGCCAGTCAGAGAAAGATGAATACTATTTGATTTCACTCACATGTGGAATTTAAGAAAGAAAACAAATTAGCAAAGGAAAAAAAAAAAGGAGAAAGACAGACCAAGAAAGAGACTCTGAATTATAGAGGACAAAGTGATGGTTACCAGAGGGAAGGTGGATGGGGGATGGGTGAAATTGGTGATAGGAATTAAGGACTGCACTTGTGCTGAAATCGAGTGATATACAAAATTGCTGCACCACTATACTGTATACCTGAAACTAATATAACCTGTATATTAGCTGTATTGGAATTAAAATTAAAAACCTAATAAGAAGAGAAAATGATGGAATGGAATATCATTCAGCCAAAAAAGAATGAAATCTTGGCCATTCATGACAACATGGATGGACCTAGAGGGCACTGTGCTAAGTGAAACAAATCAGACAAATAGATAAATACCACGTGATTTCACTTATATGAGGAATCTAAAAAACAAAACAAATGAACAAACAAAACAGAAACAAACTCAAAAATACAGAGAACAAACTAGTGGTTGCCAGGGGGTAAGGCAGTGGTGGGTATTGGTAAAATAGGTGAAGGGGATTAAGAGGCACAAACTTCCGCTTATAAGATACATAAGTCATAGAGATGTTAAGTACAGCATAGGGAATACAGCCAATAATATTGTAATAACTATGTATGATGACAAATGGTAACTAGACATCATGGTGATGATTTTATAATGTATGTAAATGTCAAATCACTATGTTGTACACCTGAAACTAATGTAATATTGTATGTCAACTGTGTTTCAACAAAAAAAATTTTTTTAAATGTGTTCTACAAAATAAATGGTAAGAGTTTAAAGTGACACAACATTTCTAAAGGGCAATTTGGAAATATAGTAATTATAATAACCGCTAATATTCATTGAATGTCACAAATAGTTCTTAGTACTCTTATTTAATATCAAATGCAATCCTCACAGCAAACCTATAAGGAATGTGTCATTAGAATCTTTAATTTTCAGACCAAAAAAGTGAAGCACAAAAAACATTAAATAACTTATTTAAAGTCACAGAGAGACATTAGATAGGAGAGCCTATTTTCAAATGCATGCAATTGGATCTCAGAGCCTTAAAATGAGCTGTGACCTGTAACCCAGTCAAAATTTCTACTGTCTTCCAGAAGCTTTTTCCAGTAAATTATTAAGGTTTGACATACAAGTATGTTGAGGGCCATTTATAATAGCAGAATCTCAGAGACAAAATTTATGTTTAGTACCAGCATACTGGTTGAGGAAATTATGGTTATCTTTGTAACAGTTATGTAGGCAAAAAAAAAGCATTTCTCAAGGAATTTTCAAGGGAATGGAAAATGTAAGATATAGTGCAGTGTGAAGAAAACAATATGTGAAATATGAGTCCAAATTTGTATATAAAAAGATAGGTTTATATTGATAGAAAGCAAACTTGCTGAAATGATACATATCATAATGTTAATAGTTACTTCTGGCTGAAAAAATTATAGGAGATTTTTATTTTTCATTTTATATTGTTTGCTTTCACATTTTCTATTAAGATACATGTATTACATTTACTTTATAACTTGGAAAACTGCCTAATAATTGTAGCATAACCAGGGGCACTTGGGTTGCTCAGTCAGTAAGCATCCAACTCTTGATTTCAGCTCAGGTCATAATCTCTCCATCTTGAGATGGAGCCCTGCATTGAGCTCCACATTGGGCGGGACATGGAGCCTGCTTAAGATTCTCTCTTTCCCTTTCCCTCTGCCCCTCCCCGCTTGCTCACACACACATGTGCACACAAGCATGTGCTCTCCTTCTCTCAAAAAAAAAAAAAAAAAGATAGATAGATGATAGAGAGATAGGTAGATAGGTAGATATATAGATATAAATGATAGATGATAGATGATAGATGATAGATTAGATAGATGATAAAGATGATAGATAGATAGATAGATAGATAGACAGATAGACAGATACATAGATACATAGACACATAGATACATATGTAGATAGATGATAGGTAGGTAGGTAGGCAGATAGGTAGATAGATAAATTGTGGCATAACCATAACAACTCTATAAGCCCTAACTATATTCATTCTATTTTCTCCTTAGATTTCTACTTTTTATTTAATTTTTTCTTGGACATGTTTTTCAACTTCTTATTTGTAGTTTACCATATACTGGTTGTACTTTTATTGTAAAATGTCTGAAATTCTAATGGAATCCAGGATAAACATTCAAAATGTAAATAGTTTAGTAGCCTCTTCTGAAACTCCCTTTACATCCATTACCAGATCTAAAACACATGACTAAAATAACACACAATCTTGAATAAATGGTTCTTTTTAACCAAAAGCAAAACCACTATACTGTCCTTTCATGTTTAATCCTCCATCAGCTGAACATTTTACATAAATTTTCACAAAAACATCATTTGATCTAAGAACATCTGCCAGAGGCTGGAACACATTTTTTTAGTCCTTAACTTGAAGTTTAGTATAAATACTATATATATGCTCTCTCAGAGACTTATACACAACTTTCATTTGCGCTATTTATTTGCATAAAAATCTAATCATTCGAAAAGCACTTTCATATGCATTATTCCAATTAATCCTCACAACAAGCCTATAAAATAAGTATCACGGGATCAATTTAACAGATTAAAATGTCATGATATGCACGTATATCTATTCCTGAGGCTATTATATTTCTAACAATAGCTTGATGTTTTCCTTAGCAGCAGTAGCAGATTTGGAAATACTGACTCCACAACATATAGCACCCATCAGTGCTTTCAGAGAAGCATTTTGAGGACCACTAGAATTTTTGGTTCAGTCCAAGTCAATACTGTTTATTACAAACATGACCTAAGATTAAAAAAATTCCTGGGAGCACACATGACATTGTCTATTCATATGTATACATCTGTTATACCAGATAGAACACTGCCAAAACATGTGTGTTTAGTGTATACTAGGCACACAAAAGACACACAGAAAGAGGATTTTTCTGTGGAGAATAATTAGGTTGAAGATGTGTTCTTCCTTTAAGATGAAATGCAGACTTCTCATTAAAAGTAAAATCCTTGCTTTCAAAATACAGAATAAAATGTTCCTTTTTAAGAACCCCAGATGGCTAAATGTATGCTTTTCAAATCTTTCTGCTTGAGAGTATTCTGCCTAACAATTCCCCTGAGACTCCTCTATCTATGTTCTCATAACAGGCTCTTCTAAGACCTCAAACATTGCTGCCTTTAAGGAGGATGGCCATTTCCTTTTCTTTCAAAGTTCCTCTTCCACTGGTTCCTCAGTGACTTTCCCTTCTCTCTTACGACTCTCTTGATAGCTTGCATTCCAGAACATCAGCTGATTCAGCTCCTGTCTTCTCTCTGCATTTGCACTACCCACATATCTTTGAAGGCATTAGTGAGGTAGATAGCTTCTAACAATATGTCTCAGTCATGACAATATTTTCCTGAGTCAGGTTTTAGCTTCTCTCTTAATTTTTCTACTCTTAGGTACAATCAGGAATTACAAACACAATGGTGAATCTTAACACCCTAGCCTTTGCCTACCACAAGAAAGTAGGTACCATTGCATTTTAACTGAGATAATTCATGAATAATGACAATAGAACCAGAGAGCTATTTTGGCAGCAGGATAATCAATATGTTAAAAAATGAAATGTTTGTGGAGAGGGAAAGATCCAGCCCTATGTAATACAACCAAGTTAAAAATCCTAAAACCTGCCACAAATGAGACTCCTCTACATACTGTCAGCCATTTTTCCTCCACAAATCATTTTATTATGGGATTTTTTGCTAAAGACATCAAGTGAACGATCCTTGAATATATAAGCACTAAGATGTTGGCATTATGGAAGTATTTAAGGCATCATATTTGAGCTCAGAGTTTCTGACACACATAAAAATGTCTAAGTATGCCTGTGTAAGTGTCTATCTTAAGAAAGTGGTCAGAAATGTTGATGCTCTCGACCATCACTTTGAATTTGTGCAAAGTATTAACCATTATATTGAAAGATCCATAGTTAAGCTTTCTTTGCTCTCACATGTGCTTAGCCTTGACTTTTGCCAAAAAAGTGGGCATTTTGCCTCCAAAAACAACAAGTGGTTGTATTCTGCATATTCTCATCTCCTCTTGATGACACCCCTGATTGCATCTAACCTGCCAGCAGAACAGGACTGAAAAACAAGAGCTTTCATTTGGCCACAAGAACAAAGAACAATTGTTTCTGTTAAGCAGTGAAGTTTCTAATGCAGCCAGAGGTTACAGAAAAGAATCCTCATAAGGGAAGGAGGAAAAAAATCCCCATCATGTCAGCACTGTCAGTGACCAAAGCCATACTCCAATGTATGACCTATGGCCCTCAAAGCAGAGGAATATTTCTTCCTCTATAAAGTGAGTGTTATTTGATTAAATGAATGTTTCTCTAATAAATAGCATACTAAAGGCCTTTTGAAAAGCTCTGAGCAATCCTCTCATCTGGAGCCAAATAAAAGATATATTGGCAAAAACAAAACTTTCATCCAAATTAATAATGTCTTTATATATCCCTGTCCAGATCTGCACTGGCTTAAGACTGGGAAGCATTTCTCCAGTAATCGTTCTCTAAACCATTGAGTTTTCAAGCAAAGCCAGCATCCTCTGTACTGAGGTTAATTTAACAGGTCCTATTTCTGAGGGTATCTTTGTCTTCCTGATCATTACCACTGTGTGATATTAATTAGTCACTCACAAAAGAACAGATTATTTCATATGTCAGTACAAAGGCATTTTGGGTCCCATTTAAAATTCAAAAATAAAATATGACCTAACTTCACTACAGGATATACATGGTCATTCCCCACTCCTTTTTTTTAATCTTTGTTATTGTTTCATATTTGAAATTGGATTTGTTAGCAGAGATAGAATATCTGCACATTTTGAAAATGGCATTAATAAGAAGAAAACCAGTGAGACTTTAGGAACTTGAATGAGTTTATCATTTTGGACCATCACCTTTTGGGCACCATTCCAGATATAAAGTCACTGCTCATCTGAGCACTAATTGGTATACTTCTTGGGGGATGGTGGAGCATTTAGTAAGCAGATCACTTTCTCAACTCCCTATGTAAGATTTACCCATATTTCAAGATTTCAGGCAAAGGACTAAATGAACACATGTACTCCTCCTCATAATACATGCCACAACAAATTGAATGATGAATACAAAATAAAAAGCATAATCTTGGGGTGCTGGGTGGCTCAGTGGGTTAAATTTTCTGAGGTTTGGCCCCACATCAGGCTCCGCACTGTCATGGTTCAGGATTCTCTCTCTCCGTCTCTCTCTCTCTGTCCCTACCCCACTTGCACGCATGTGCTCACTCTCTCTCTCTCTCTCAAAATAAATAAATACACTTAAAAAAAAAAGTACAACCTTTTAGTCTTCAAAATTAACTAATTTCTCTCTGAGAGCAATATATAATGAGATGTGAATTCTAGTATCACGTCTATAACTCCATAAATTTACTTCCTTACCAATTAGGACTCTGACTCAGATCAGGTTTCCCACATCTAGGATGATTTTAGAGTGGGGTACCCCTGGTCTATTGTTACTGGCATGGATAAAATGATTTACTGAGGAAAACACACAAACATCAACTTAGGAACCAAGGACAATGTTTGACTTGTCAATTACAAAAGGTATTCAGTAAAAATTAAAATAATAACAGCTATTATGTACTCATTTCTTACTCTATTCACCTGTTTTAATCTTACAGCAACTTCATGAGGGCTTATTCTTGGAGGTATATTAGCTAGGGTATAAGATAAGCAGCTATAACAAAGAGCCAAAGTACAATGATTCAAAGCAAAAGTCGATCTTTCTCTCATGTAAAATTCCAAGACAGGTGAAGTTTCTACTCTGCTACTGGGGCAGCTCTACCTATCTCAACTTCTGGGTTCGATCTCTGTGTCCAAAGTGACTCCTGAAGTTGTCACCATGATCGAGCAAGTGTAAAACAGGAAACAGAAAGTTTAGGGAAAATAGCAAGCCTCTGAAAAGTGTGCAGGAAGTTGCACACATCACTTCCTGCAAAGAAGCAAGATAGAAAGACTCACTGAGGTGTCTTTGATTGCAGAGAGTCCTTAGTAATAAGGCTACCCTGGATTGCTATGTATGGAAAATATATGGTTTTGATCATTGATGTTTGTGTGGGATCTTGGGTAAAACACCAACCCTCTCTGGACCTCCATTTCTTAATATGTAAAATTTTAAAGTTCAATAATATTTTCTTTTTTTTTCTTGTTTTAAATTTATTAAAACTTGGGGCACCTGGGTGGCTCAGTCAGCTGAGCGTCCGACTTCGGCTCAGGTCATGAATGATCTCATGGCTTGTGACTTCTAGTCCCACGTGGGGCTCTGTGCTGACAGCTCAGAGCCTGGAGCCTGCTTTGGATTCTGTGTCTCCCTCTCTCTCTGCCCCTCCCCTGATCTCATTCTGTCTCTCTCTCTCAAAAATAAACAAACATTAAAAAACTTATTATAACTTGAATTTAAAGAAATAAATTTTTTTTAAAAGAAAGAAGAAAATAAAAGTTCAGTAATATTTCCAAGGACACTTGCAGCTCTGAAATTTTAGGACTATGTTTAAAAACATGGACATGTAAATATAAAACTGATAATGTGCTACAGATTAAGAATTTAGAGGAACCAGGGTTTTGTCCAATCTGTCACATGCTGCACCTTTTCTCTATAATTTTTATAATTTGATAGCTACATTATCCAAAGTGAGTTTTATGTAACATTAACCCTCTTATCATAAAACACTCTGGAAAAAAAAGAGCCCTCTGGCATTTTAACTGGAGTACAGTTGACCTTGAATAATGCAGGGGTTAGGGGCACCAACCCCCACACAGTTCAAAACCTGCATATAATTTTGGCTCCCCAAAAACATAACTCTTAAATAGCCTACTGTTGACTGGAAGCCTTACTGATAACATAAATAGTTGATTAACACATATTTTGTACTTTATATGTACTGTATTGTGACACTAAAATAAGCTAGAGGAAAGAAAATGTTATTAAGAAAATCCTAAGGAAGAGAAAATACATTTACATCACGGTACTGTAAAAAATCAGCAGATAAGGGCGCTTGGGTGGCTCAGTTGGTTAAGCATCCGACTTCAGCTCAGGTCATGATCTCATGGCTCTTGATGTTGAGCCCCACTTGGGGCTCTGTGCTGACAGCTCAGAGCCTGGAGCCTGCTTCAGATTCTGTGTCTCCCTCTCTCTCTGCCCCTACCCCACTCATGCTCTCTCTCTCTCTCAAAAATAAATAAACATTAAAAAAAATTTTTTTAAGAAATCAGCAGATAAGTGAACCCAAGCAATTCAAATCCCTGCTGTTGAAGGGTTAACTGTACTTTTGGTTGTAAGTAGGAAAAGAAAACGAACTAGATTAGGGAAAATAGATAATGTTTATAAGGAATATGAAATGCCACATGGAACCTAAGATCAGAAATGTGACTGGACTCATAAGCAGCTAGATCCAAGGACTCAAATGCTCTTAGAACACATTCTCTTTATCTCCTTCTTGCTTCATTCTTCTCTTCCTTAGTAAAGACCAGTTTCCTTTCACTTCTACATGGTGGGAAGGAAGGCTACCAACAGTTCCTGAGTATTATAATTTACCCGTAGTCCAAGAACCCAAGCAAGACTGGCTCCATTCTCTTTCAGTTCCAAATTCAGCAATCCTGGAACAAATACTCACTGGCCCTACAGAGTCAAGTCTTCCCTCAGGCAAAGCAACAGAAGGCAGAGTCACACTGTAACATAGCCACTTCTTTCTATGTAAGAATTCCTTGGGGGAGTTTTGGGCCAATAATCTCATAGGGGTGCACTACACAAATTTAGAAAATGCTGCCTTACTATAGACTCTTCTTAGAGAGTCACAAAGCATATTAGCAAAATTATATGTAAAAACCCTAAACTATTTAAATTCATGTTCTTCAACAAATTTTATGAAATTGAAAAAAAATGTTTGTATCTGTGCATAATACATTTGAAAATTATTCCCTAGAAATTAATATGTCACTTATTCCAACTGATTTTACTTCATAATAGTTACTCGGTGGCTCATCAACATTATCAAATAGCTTGTATATCTCCATATTAACATTCTGGGTACCCTGGAAACCCAATAAGAGAGGAGTTAACCTTTTGAATATTTTGAAATCTGGAAGAAATAAGACAACACAAAGCACTTAGGTTTTTTAGAGTTTTTTTATAGTTTTTAGGTTTTTTATAGTTTTTAGGTTTTTTATAGTTATATTGTGATAAATAACTAGTTCACAGAAGCAATAAAATTAGAGAAAGGTATGGTCTCTCCTCTGAATCTTGCTGAGAGAGGACAGTCTTTTTACACTGGCAATAGCATTAACTACCAAACCAAATCACAATAAAGCACTGCCTCCTCCCAAAATAACATGCAGTTTAGCACAGTGTGATAAATGATATATGAATGGTATTAACCAATTCTTTAGTAGTCTTGAAAGAGAAAGAAGTAATCATTCCTGGTTTTGGCAGGAAGGAAAGGCCTTAGAAGATGAATAGGACTTTATTGGGCAAACATTGAAGGCACCTCTCTGGTAGAATTCTGAGATTAGGGAAAAGCATGTGCAAAGGTATATAAGTGAAAAACTCAGGACACATTCTGGCAGTGATAAATTATGTTTATAGGTCCATCAGAAGCTACAATATATGCCTGAAAGTAGTAGGAAGCAAGGAGTAAAAGGGATTGTGTCTGAATTTTGGAGGATTTTGAATGTTAACTTAAGGAATTTGGACTTCATTCAACAAGCAGCAAGGAGAATTTGATAGTTTTATGTTCCGTTTTGTTTTGTTTTTCAAGAAACTACTCTGTTCAAGATATTGTTTTAAGAAAATTAATATACCAAGGATGTGCTAAAAAAGGTAGAATGCACAGACCACAGAAACAACTAGTCTTTTCCTTGACATGGCAGATTGTATTTTTCAAAGATGGCTACAACATCTCACATCCTCCATGGTCTTATTACAATATGTCACTGGTATTATTCCCATCAATTGGTGGGCTCCTTATCCTCTCTCTCTCTTGAAGCAGAGTGGACTTTTTTGACTTCCTTGACCACTAGAGTACAGCAGAATTGATGATATGTGACTTTTAAAACTAGATCACAAAATGTCAAGCACTTAAGCCTTATTTTCTCAGGATAGTAATTCTTGAAACCCATTTATCATGCTGTGAAGTTCAAACTAGAGAAATTTGACAGATTGATGGTGAGGCCACAGTGTAGATATTCCAGCTGACAGTATATCTAAGATATCAACCAACAACTAGCATCAACATCCATATAGGAGAGCAGATGCTGCCAAATGTCCCCAAATCCCAACCACAGAATCATCCCGAGAATTCACATCTTCCTAGCTGAGGCCCAAACAGTGTAAAGGAGAAACAAACCAAATCTTTTGTACAATAGCCTTGAACTAGGCAGTTCCCTGGGGTTCGGTAAATTTTCAGTGAGGGACAGAGCTGTGAATCATCAGCTTGGAAATCTGGGTGGAGAACTACAGAATCTACTACAGTCTACCACTTGCACTCCTCAGACTGATTTCCTTTCATTGTAAAGTCACTCCATCTGGAAAGAGTTTCCACCATGTTCTGACTGGTCTTGTTTTCTGAGAAAACTTACCAAAGAGGTGTTAGTGGGATTAACTACAGCCCCCACTGTTACATCTCTTAAAGCTGTAACTGTTAATCAGCATCCCTCTTTCCATCTCCTTTTCTAGATTCCCTTAATCAATGGCTACTAGCTCTAATTCATGCTAATTCTAGTGACATACAACTCTTTGCTTTCCAAAATGTGAATACACTAAATAAACAGTCTCTCCTCTTGCCTCTAAAATTTAGAATGAAATCAAATTTTTGCCTCCATAATCCCATAGCTCTTTACATTGAGACACTAAGAGCATGGAATAGACAGACTGACTGCCTGGTAGAATGACTTTGCCTTTCATCTCTGTGCGTTTGAATTCCTAGTTACTGTGCTGTCCTCAGGCCATAACTCAGGGGCATGGAAACACCAAGAGATGACCAATTGGATCACCTAAATACCAAACATATTATTCCCTGCTCATGTTGTCTAGCAACCCTACCTGTTCCTGATGAATAGGGTCATTTACCACTGCCTATGTGATGACTCCATTCTTGCTTATTGCCTCCTTGCCACAGGAGCCAAAAGTGATCAAAGGATTAATGAAGCAATGTGCTTCATCCTTAGGGAAAAAGCAAGATGCAAATAATCTGTCCTCTACTTTGGAGGGAACGTTGCAACATGCCCCAGTCTGTTAGATTCCAAAAAACTTCACTAATGTTATGGGTTCTTGAATCTTCATAGGTTTCTTCCCCTTCCTTCTCCTATCAATCCTTCCAATGTACTTGCCTTTTCTGGCTCATTTGGTTCAATTTCTATGTTATCATCAGTATGGTAGACCAATAAAACATAGTTAGATGTTCTGTGTAATGCCCAGACACTCCAAATCCTTTGGACTATATTATGACAAAAGGCAGAAGAGTTAATACAGCCCTAGGGAAAAATTAGAAAAGTATGCTGTTGTCCATGAATACAAAATACCTCTGATCTTCCTTCTTAATAAGTATGACCTTAGAAAAGATTTCATGCTTCAGTTTTGTCCTCTATAAAAGAAGTACTAAATATAGTACCTAGGGGCGCCTGGGTGGCTCAGTCGGTTAGGCGTCCAACTTTGGCTCAGGCCATGATCTTGAGGTCCATGAGCTCAAGCCCCACGTCAGGCTCTGTGCTGACAGCTCAGAGTCTGGAGCCTGTTTCAGATTCTGTGTCTCCCTCTCTCTGACCCTCCCCTGTTCATGCTCTGTCTCTCTCTGTCTCAAAAATAAATAAATGTTAAAAAAAAATTAAAAAAAAATAAATATAGTACCTACTTCCTAAGTTGTTAAAAGGATTTTTAAAAGTTAATAGAAAATGTCTTGCTAGCTTCTGATAAGGAGTAAGCACTTAATAAAATTAACATTAACTTTTAAAATGAGCTAAAATCAGACATTGTCAATGTTCCTCATTGTCTTATACTCTTAAATATCCTTGCTTTTTTTTTTTTAATTTTTTTTTTCAACGTTTATTTATTTTTGGGACAGAGAGAGACAGAGCATGAATGGGGGAGGGGCAGAAAGAGAGGGAGACACAGAATCGGAAACAGGCTCCAGGCTCTGAGCCATCAGCCCAGAGCCTGACGCGGGGCTCGAACTCACGGACCGCGAGATCGTGACCTGGCTGAAGTCGGACGTTTAACCGACTGTGCCACCCAGGCGCCCCTCCTTGCTTTTTTTAACTGCAGACAAATTCAAGAGGTTGATGTTAGTGTGAAGAGAGGTTTTCACTCTATTTTGAAGTAATCAAAACAACGAGCTCTGACCAGAGGGAAGCTATTCCTCTTAACAGCCCAAAAAGCCCAAAAGCATATCCTATGATCACTTCCACCTTAACTCTTGGACCTTTAGAAAAATAATTTTTAAAAGGCACTAATCATAACGTATTTCACATTCAGAGTCTATCAAGAGTTCTATTGCTCAATAGGCAGAGTTATACAATCGGTCTCAATCCTGAAATGACTAGGATTAAGAGTTTACGGTAATCCTCCAACAACATTTACTAAATACATTTGATAAGTCAAGTTTCTACCTGATATGTTACACATGCCATAGAAATTAAGTGACCAGCTTCTAGTACAAGAGCAGAGCATTCAGTCTTTTAGAGTCATCTGTTCTACATCTTCTGGAAAAACATAGAAAAAGTTCACAAAAATGTGTCCAGGTCAGAAAACAACACTATGTAAAAGGAAAGCAGTATTATGTGTGTTTGGTTAAGTCCCAAATCCACCAGTTAAGTATGAGATCTTGGAAGAGTCAATCACTATTACCTTCAGTTTCCTCAAATGTAAGTGAGAAGGACATTAATAGGCTTTCTTTGATTAAAAGAAATAACTCCTGTAAAATTACAAACAATAGCTAATCTATAGTAACTATAATCATAAATGTTAGCTATCATTATGGTAGTATATACTTTAAAGTTACTGTTTAATTTCATATCTATAGTTTTAAACTACCTGGATTTGGGGTCTTTAAATGTCTGCTTTGTTGAAGATCGGTTCTCCTTATTAGTTTACAGAATTTACCATAACCAACTTATGTATAAGGAGAAAAAACTTGTTTTTAAAAATCCCACTTTATAAACTTAGACACAATTATTATATTATATTCATTTAATGACTTATGTTTTAAAAAAACAGCAAATCAATTCAATTTAAACAGAAAACCCATCCAACTCTTATTATTTTCCCTCACTGTGTTTCCCACAGAGAATGTATCTCTGTGAATGCACATTGGCAGAGATGAAAAAAAGTCTCCCTCATTCTCATAGACTTTGCTGTTTCATCCCTGTTTACATTTTTCAAATGCTAGGTCTATAGCTCTTCTGAAATATTTACCCATTTTTCTTGGGACTCAGTTTGGCCCACCGTGCCTTTATATCATGAGGACTCCGATGGGAAGTAAGCAACATTAATTCATGTTAGTATTAATGACAAACAGACTATCCTCTGCTTTCCAAAGAGTGAACACATGGAACAAACATTCTCTCCTCCTGCTTCTAAAACTCAGAATGAAATCTCATTTCTCCTCCATATTCCCCTGGCCATTCTACTGAGATGCTGTTAGGTGAGCTGAACACATTTGTGGAAACTCTAAAACTGAGAAGCAATGTTTTTATCTTCCTTTATAGACTTCTTAATCTCACAAGGCTTATCTAAAATTGATACATACCCAGGAAAAAAAACAAGTATTTTCTCTGCATGCAAAGAAGAAGAGGAGGAAGAGGAGGAGGAGGAAAGAAAGGAAAGGAAAGGAAAGGAAAGGAAAGGAAAGGAAAGGAAAGGAAGCAAGCTAGCTCTTTAATCTCTTGCCTAGTTCCAATGAAACCTAGCCAAGAAAATACTTCAGTCAGTAAAAATTAGTATGTGAAAGTAGTATACAGAAAAAAATAACCTTGTTTCCAATTATACTTTTCAAGGTCTGATCAACAATTAGTAGAAAAGTCAGGATTGCTTTTTGGAATTTCTAACTAAAAGGTAAGTTGATTTTTCTTTTCTTAATTGATCTAGAAAATTTTTTGGAATAAAAATCACTGTCAAGTGAGGAGTTCTATTAAAATAGTGGAATTTTTCAACTGTGGAAATATTGTGTTCAAAATAAAGTTTTACTGGATCTATTAAAAATAAAACCAAAGAAAATGTGGATGTAACACATGCATAATTCGCACACTAACACATATTAAGGAAGTATTCATTATTCCATAAGTATCTTTTTAAGTTTATTCATAATTAATTAATTAATTCATAAATGCAGGTCCATTATAACAAAACAAGTACATAAATATACGTGAAGTTTGCATCATTCTAGGACCAATTCATATTTGACCAATATTTGAGTGTCTATCTAATGACAGATACCTTAACAGGTATTTCTCACATAAATTATCTTATTTAATCAGGAGAGTTGATGGAGGGCTGTGTTTAAGAGCATGGTCTCTAAAACCAGACTGCCTCAACTCAAAATCTCAGGCCTCTTACTTAATAACTGTGTAACCATGAAAACAAAAGCTACTTACCTCACTGTGCCTCAATGTTCTCATCCAAAAAATGCCAATAATAATTTTAGCCATTTCATAGGTGATGTGAAGATTAAATGAAAATGTATGTACATAAATTCTCAGAGTAGTGTTTAGAAATATTAGCTATTATTACTCATGAAGTGAATATTATTTTTGACCTATTATACATGAAAATCACAGCTCAGCCATTGACTTATCAAAATTTTCTCAGGTATCCATGAAGGAATAAGTAATTTTACATCATCCCATTCAGAGGAATGAGTACAGATGGTTGCAAACTGACCTAATATGGTAATCCACACTTACTGCATTATTTTGGGTACATACTGGTGGCTTTAATAGGTATCCTCATTTGCAGACTTGATGTTGAATACAATAATGCCATAAACAAATAGTTTCAGGCCAAATCCTGCCACACACACAAAATTTTAACTGTAGGAAGCCACAAAAGCTACTGCAGCTAGTTCTCCAGCACTCTATAGTTTTAGGTATTCAACACTATCCTGCATAAAAGGGTAATACAAGGCAGAAAAGGCAATATCCTAGAGGCAGGATTCAGCTACACCAGTAGGAGTAGGCAAAAAAACAAACAAACAAAAACCCTTCAGATGAATGCACTTACACCAGATGGGTTTGGGATCCTAAACTGATCCCTAAACTACATCCCATTCTCAAGGGATGTAGCCCGTCAAGTACACTATATTCTGAAATCCTATCTATGCAGGAGTCCCAGCCCAGTATACCTAGTCAATTACAGATAAACATCTTGAACATAACTAATTTACCACTGAAAAAACATTTCTACACCCAATGCACTAATCACCATACCATCTTGTATTGATCTAAGATGAAGAGAGCTTAAAGTTTGACTTAAACACCTCCAAAGTATGGGAATTTCAGTGAGGCCTTTCAAATGCTAGCTAGTACTACCCCCAAAGCATATACACTCCTCATTTGGTACTTTTTAAATTTTAACTAATCACATCCCACCCACCACCACTCACACATACCACACTGTTCTTAAGTGTTTTAAGTTATAGACAATAAACATATTATTAATTCTCTAGAAATTTATTTTCTAAACAGACATGTTGAGAGTTTACCAGCCTGTTTCATTTCAGTTTAGTAGTTCTACTACTACATAGACCTTCAAATTCCTGACTTCTGTTTTAGACAGTATCCATGTACCTGATACTAGTTTCAGTCAATAACCATTTGATCAGATATTAGTATTAGATATTATCAAAATGCATGGTCTTCTCTTCCTTCTGTCTCCTAATACCAGTATATTTATTATCTAACATCACTGAGACCTACAGTCTCTGACCCCATTTTCTACCTTCTGTAGGACAGTAGAATGTGATGGAGCATGTGGAAGCTACAAAAGGAATATTCCAACCTACACACATTCAAAATTAAAACTCTTGAAGAACACTATGCATATTTTGCCCCATAACCCACCCCCCCCACACACACACTCACTACTATGGATCTCTCATTCAAATTGCCCTAGCAAGCAGAAATGGTATCAGTTGAGTGGGCATCCTTCCCTTATATCCTTTGCTAACTTCTTCCTCCTTATCAGTTCTCTGATTCTACTCTTTCATAGATATCTACTGTCTTCTATTACCATTCTTCTCAGTTTACTTTGGGGGTTCTGATTTCTCTACTGACCCTAAGGATTCATACTGCCCACGATTTGTCTTCAGTCTAAGTCTTGGTCTGCATTATTTTGATGAACTCATCCATTACTATCTACATCCTGAAAATTCCTATACTTACATCTCTAGACTGACTTCCTCCCTCATCTCTAAACTATGCCATCTATCAACTGATTGCATTATCCAGTCAGCTGTCCTACTGACAACTCGTGACCAAGGTTGACCTCAACATCTGTCCTCCTTCATACTCCTCCACCACTATAAATCTAGCATCTTCCCTTCTATTTCCCATTTTTGAAATTTAAATTACCATTCTCTAATCACCCAAATCAGAACCATAGCTGTCATTCTAAGTACAATATGTTTTCCTCTTTCCTCATTTATAGTTGATAAATAATCCTTCTCAAATTTATCTGCTAATGTAAATTAAATGAAGTCAAAGCTCAGCTTAGAGTGATTTAATGGATGAATTCCAAATTTCTCAAAATGTGTATAAATTATTTCATGAACTTACCACCTGACCCTTCAATCACATCTTTCACCTAAAACACTGATTTCCTTGAAGAAAGCAAAATACATCATATTCTCTACACCCTATTCACATGCTATTATACATACCTAATATCCATTCTTCCAACTTCCATCCTACATAATTCTATTCCACTTTCACTATTTAGCTCAGATTTCACCTTTTCCAAGAGGTTTTCTCTGATTTCATAATGGATTCAGAGACCCTCCAAAAAATGCAGTCCATGTTTCAGATCTTACTTAATTGTTGGTCTATATGTCTGTTTTTCCCACTAGACTCCTTAAGAAATGGCACTGATTTCTCACAGGGCTAAATGTAGTGCTTAAAATTAGAGTGCAATACACAGTTGCCCAGTGAGTGATTGCCATACATCCAAGAGAGATAAAGAGGACTTCTAAATTCCTTGCTGTTTAGCATCCTGTTGATGAACCCACAAAGAGATCTGATTAGTCGCTTTATTTAATTATGTCCTTTAAGGATTTGGTTCTATAAAAGTAACATTTACTATAATTTTGCCTCTACTGGTTATTTAATACGATCTACATTTTGTAACTGATTTAAAGTATTATTGAATGGACTGACTCATATAGTTAACCCACAAGTATAAACCAGTAACTTTATGAAAATATCCTTATTGGGTTCCCATATCAAACAAAGGTCCCAAATTAGATATCACTTAGGTAACTCTGGCAATTTCTGCCAAAGCTTATGATATTGCTCAGTAAAAATCAATTAATAGTTTTTATTACTTGAGTGTTTACTCAGTTTTATGCAAGGCGTATTACATACCATAGTTCTTAACGGGAGGGCAATTCTGTCTTCAAGGGGACATTTAGCAATGTCTAGAGACACTTTTGGTTGTCACAACTGTGGGAGAAGTGAAACTAGAATCTAGTGGGTAAATGCCAAGAATATTGCTGAACATCTTACAATGAATATAGGACAGTCCTTACAATGAAGAATTATTCAACCCCAAATGTTAATAGTGCTGAGGTGCTGAGGTTGAAAAATCCTGTTTAACACAGAGCAACCTTGTAGGATAAGATGGTATTAATCCCTTGTTATAAATGAGAAAATAAGACCTTGAGAATTAAGTATGCAAAATTACTTAGTTAATAAGTGGTTGAACCAGAATTTGAAACCATGTCTGCAGAACCCTAAACTCATACTTTCTTCAGTACACTATGATACCTCTACTAAAATATTTAGTAACTATCATTTTTTAAATACAATGAAACCTATCTCACATGTGATTTATGATATACTGTACAATCATATCTTCTAAAATAAAATATAGATAAATTTAAAGCAGCTTCAGATCAATTCTTTACAGGTGACTATGAGAAATATGTGGTCTTATATCTTTTTTTAAATTATGATTGGAGATGATATGGTAGTTGTGTGTTTCTGGTTAGTTTTGTTTATTTCTCAATTACCTAAGTCAGCAATAAAGTTGTTAATCTGTGAAGCCTAAGGTTATTTAAATCTATATACATTTACATGCATTACCACTAATCTTCAAAACAACCATTCAAGGTAGGTGTTATTTTCCCCATATTACAAATAAGAAAACAATCAACCAGTCTTTGGAAAGACTTGGGGAACAACATGTTAAAAACAGCTTCTATAGGTTTTAAGTTATCAATAACTGACAAAGAACTTTCTAAAAAACTCAAATAATCTCAATCTATTTTTAATGAGAATCTATTCACTCTTTGATACTCATATCAGCTTTCTCTATACAAGTATTTTTTTTATTAAATTTTTTTTAACGTTTTATTTATTCTTGAGACAGAGACAGAGCATGAACAGGGGAGGGGCAGAGAGAGAGGGAGACACAGAATCGGAAGCAGGCTCCAGGCTCTGAGCTATCAGCCCAGAGCCCGACGCGGGGCTCGAACTCACAGACCGGGAGATCGTGACCTGAGCTGAAGTCGGCTGCTTAACCGACTGAGCCACCCAGGCGCCCCTACAAGTATTTTTTTTTTAGCATGACCAGCTATAAGCTTCCTTTTTATAGTTTTCCTCCACTAAATTTGAGAAATTGTTCGATGGCAAACCATTGATTATCTTATGGTTTTATATGGAAAATGTTCCCTATGAATCAAAATTTTTATAACTAAGGCTAAAAGTACTCTTGTAATCAGTACTAGCTTTGAATTCCAATACTGAGTATTTACTAAATATACTTTCCCATTCATCCTTATCATTTTCCACTAAAGGAAATGATATATTAACCTCATGTTTAATAAACACAATAATATGTATGGAACTTCCTGAGATACATGTATTTTCACTACAAACTGAGAAAAAAATAGAAATTATATAACGCTAATTTCTATGGTTAGATGTTTTTCTTAGAAAAGCATTTCTCATAATTTGACTCTATTTAGTCAGTCACATAATTAAAACAGTAAGTCGAATCACATGCATGTTTATACATACCATGGTGTGCATTATCTCTAAGTTTCCTGGAACAGCACATGTTTAATTCCTCATTAAGATAACATACACATATATAAACACACACATAAACAACCACATATATATTATTATACATATAGAATATATGTGTGTGCTTTCTATGATAAATTAAAGAAAAGAAATAAAAGCACTGCTCAACCAGTAATTTTTTTAAGTACTTTCTTTCAGGCTAGAAAGGAGAATTTACCTTACATCACCCAGTTCTGAAAATCCAAGGATAAAGCTCAAAACAACAATACAAAAGTTAATAGAAAAGAACATATAAGAAATCTTAAAATGTTGCTCTTTTTAACCCTAACAATTCTTTAAAAACACATAAAAATTTGAGGGCTGGACTCTACTTGATCCATTTATATCTCTCCTGTGCCATCTAGCGTTTTTAGGCAATTACTATGAATCCAGAGTCTAGAATAACCTGTTAACACTTTAGCTGACCATTTAGCTTGTCTGTGTAGTCAGCCTCAGGCAAGCAAAAAGTAACTTAAATTTGGGCTGCAAAAGAGTGGTTTTATTGGGTTATGAAAAAATTGCAAATGAATAGGACTTTAATAGCAAAGGAGAAAGCTTTAAAGTTAAGTTCAGGAACTGTGGCTAACAGATGTTGAGAAAACCATGCACAATGGAGCTATTGAGTCTCATTAGACTCATATACAGTATAATAGAAGCAGAATTTTGATCTGAGGCTGCACATCTGTATGTGAGAAAGTAATAGGAAAAGGATAGAACAAAACAGAACTATCCTTCCTTATTCATAGTCAAACATTTTTGCCTCTCTTGTGGTCTGGCTACTGTACCAGATTTGGTCATAATACCCACTATTAGAAGTCGCTGCCATGGATACTTCATCCTCTCAGAGTAAAATCCTACTTTACAACTTTTATCTAAATGTGCCATTAAAAACATAGGTTCTCTGCATGGAGCCAGGTAGGGATCTTTTCCTTCAAGTTCTTGGATTTTAATTCTTTTTCAGTGAGACAGTATAGCATCAGACATAAATTGCTTAATAAATCAATGTATAGAAATATTTCTCAATTTATGCCTAAAATTACTGATTTGAGAAACAACCCAAATTACTGAACCCTATTTAGATAATAGGCTGAATAATTAAAACCTAATGAGTTGACTGCATCTTGATCACTTTGGTAATATACACAAAAAAAAAAACCCTGATCTGTATGTTCAACTCTAATTAAAACATACTTAACCAAAATTAATTGATTGGTTCCCCAAAAGGTGAATGTATACTGCTATTTCTCATCTGAATTATACTTCAGGTACTTTTTGAATTTTACAGGAATCTTTATTGTAGGAAAAGATGGGGAAAGTATACATATCTATTTTGTTCCCTGGCCTTCTGAGAATGTAGAGTGAAAGGTCATGACTAACCATTACTAGGAGGAAAGGGGGAGTTAGCTATTACAAGTCAGCAATGCAGTTTGTATAATAAAACTAGGCTTGATAGTGATTTTTAACCTTACCAACCTTGATGGTCAATCATTACATTGATAAATTATCAGTGTGATAACAGGTATTATTTGTAGAGCTTAAATGTGCCAAGTCCCATACGCACCTCTTTCTTTATATTTTCTCAGCCAATCCTCACGAGCACCAAGTTAGGAAACTAAAGCTTACCTAGATAAGTCCATGTAACTTGCCCAAGGTCACAATAGCCCATAAATGACAGAGCCAGATTCATTCCTTAGTTGTCTGGCACTAGGGTTCATACTCTAAACCACTCTCTCCCTAGTGACGGAGACTAGAACAAAGTCTGTCAGGGGGTCAAAACCTCTGATGTGCATTTCTTAGGCTGGTACCCTTCCAATATTACAAAAAATATCTCCATAAAAAAAAATGTTAGAATCACATCATCATTTAAAACCATTCTTTTGAGATGCAATGGAACATCTCACTTTGGATCATACCAGTGTGGTTTCTAGTCACCTACTACCTTGAGATCACTTTTTGTCAACAACTTCGTGATAATAAGTAACAAAGTTATCACAATGAGAGCATCCCAACTCAAACTCAGCTTTCTTTCTCAATAGCACGAACTCTCCCTGCTATCCATTTAGGTCCAAGATTCACACAAAGCAGTATAAGAAAACCCATTAAATAAGGCTAGAGGTAATTCTAAGGCACTAAGTATATCATGCTAGGACAAATTATAAGCAAATTTCATCTTGGTAGATAGATCTAAGTTTGAAATAGTAAACAAAACTTTTTAAGTATCACTTGTCTTTACTACTCTCTGTTAGTTAAGTAGCACTCTAGGCCAATGCTTGGAATTGCTCTCTTACCTTCACCCTAAATCCAAAACTGAGAAATTTACAAAAATAAAATACATCTTTCAGCTCCAGAGGAAAGGGGTCTTTCCCTGTTTAGGTCCCCAATCTGTCCACTTTGGATTTTTATAAAGATTATTCTTCAAACAGATATGAGTATCCAATAAAATTCTACCCCTAGAAATCCTGTTCTATTTCTTTGTTGTTTTCCTCTGATCTATGATTTTTATCTGCCCCCTTTTTCCCCACATTTGTAGGCTCAAGAGCCAAAGCTGGAGGACCAGTCTCCTTGAAGAGTTGGTCACTATATATACATATATATATATATATGTCTTTCACTATATTCCTCTTTCAGAGATGCTGCTATGGACTGCATTGTGTCCCCCTAAAATTCATATGTTGGAACTCTAGCCCCCAAAGTGATGGTATTTGGAGAGGAGACCTTTGGGAGACAATTTGATTTAGATGAGGTGATGAGGGTGGGGTCCTCATGATGGGATTAGTTCCCTTAAAAGAAGAGACATCAAGAGCTTGCTGTCTCTTTCTGCCAAGTGAGGACACAGTAAGAACGCAGGTGTGCAAGCCTATCTGCAAGCCATAAACAGAATCTTCACCAGAATTTGACCACACTGGCACTCTAATCTTGGAGTTCTAACCTCCAGAACTGTGAGAAATTAAGTTTATGTTGTTTAAGCCACCTAATCTGTGGTATTTTGTTATGACAGCCCATGTTGAGTAATACAGATGTATAATGGGAGTCACATTATCCACCAATGTACATTTTTAAATAATTAAAATCTAGTTTTATATATTATCAGATAAGCCACTGTTTCTATTTGGAGCCAACTGTTAGCCCACAGTAACTTTGGTGAGGAGGAAAGTTTTGCTGCAAACAGGAGTTACTGGAGAGATCAAAGATATCACCTAAATACCAGTTCAGCAATGAAAACAGAACAGGTATGGGGAAAAGTCAAAATCTAAAACCAAAGATTCAAGAAAAAAAGGATGATCAAGTAAGTGATTATTGATATATTAGTACTGAAAATGAAGTTCACTGACTTTTGCTTCTTTTAAAAGTCAACTGACCTGTCATCCAACATTCTGAGTAAAGGATTACTGTTAACATCATAAATCTAGGCAAGCCATCAAGAAAGACTGAATTACAGGAAGGGAGCCAAGATGGCGGAACAGCATGGAAGCTTTTTGTGAGTCTCGCGTCCATGAAATACAGCCAAACCAACACTAAACCATCCTACACACCTAGAAAACTGATTGGAAGATTAACACAACAATCTACACAACCTGAACCACAGAATTCAGCAGGTACATGACACGAAGAGCTGAACGTGGGGAGCAAGAACCCCCAAAAGGTAGGGAACCCCTTTTGTGGGCAGAGAGAGGATGGAGACTGGGGAGGAGGGTAGCATACGGGAAAAGCACCCCTCCCTAAAAGCAGCTGGAGAGAAAGTGGAAAATTGGAAACATCCCCAGGGACTAAACTAAAAAGGGAGAAAGGAGAAGGAGAGGGTTTAAATTCCTTAACACTGTAAACAAGGGGAGCGCAAAGGCTACAACTCCACAGCTCAATACCTGGTGGTGCTCTGGTGGGAAAGGTGAATTCCCAGGAAGACAGTGGGGTCTGGGAGGTTCTCAGGCCACACGAGAAAAGTGGTTCCACTGCTGGGAGGACATTTGGTAGAGACTGTTGAAGCCACCTGGTCCCAGCAGACTCCAGAAGGCAGCCACATTCACTGGTGCTGGGGCAAGGTTGTTGAGGGTGAAGCCTGGTGCCAGATGTGTGTTGCAATTTTCCATGGTGCCTCAAACACTGATGCTACACTGTCTTGCAATCTTTTTGGGGGGAGGGCTGGCACCTGGCCACAGTCTTGGGGCACTGACAACATCAGGGTCCAGCAGGCGTTCCTGGGTGCAGCTGACATTCGGCCATTGCTCATTTGGCCATTGCTCGGTGAGACCCTCCTGCAGAGGGGTGAAGTGGGTCAAAGCCACAATTCTTCAGAAATAAGGGCTGAGAAAACAGCCGCATCTGAGACAAAATTTGGGAGAGAGGTACTGCCTGGGGCCTGGTCACAGACAGTGGAAAAGCCGCGAGTGGACAAGAGCTGAAGACAGAGGACTGGTGCGCGATTGCTGATCCGGGAGAACAGACTGGGTGGCTGGGTGGCACCATTTTTCACCGCTCCCGCATATGCGCATGCTCAGGCGCACTGATGAGCACCACAACAATACACCCCAGTAGGCTAGCAGCGCCATCTAGTGGAGAGCAGAGCTGTTACACCGAGCCCTGCCCAACTGGGCCAACTTCGCTCTCCAAGAACACAAACCTCACTGCCAGCTTAAATTATGGACTATAAAGAGCTACATAGACTGACGACTAGGGGAAAATGAAGCACTTTCAGTCCTACTGAATCTGTTAGCAGGCTCATCTATTTAATTATTTTTTCTCTTTTTCCTTTTTCACTTTTACAATTCTTTTCTTTTTCTTGAATACAGAAAGAGAAAAAACTCATTTTTATTTTCAATTGTTATTAAAAATATGTCTTTAATTTTTATTACTATATTTTTTAATTTTGTATAAATTTTTTCAAATTCTACTTTACTTCCATCATTTTATTTTAGTCTACTTCAGTGTACTCACCTTTTCAAGTTTTCAAACAATTTCCTTTTCTTTCTTTCTTTTTCTTTTTTCTCTTTTTCATTTCTTTTTTCTTGAATGCAGAAAGAGAAAAACTTCATTTTTAGTTTAAATTTCTTTTAAAATATTTTTATTTAATTTTCATTAAATAAATTTTCATTTCTTTTTTGCTTTTATGTAAATTTTTTCAAATTCTATCTTACTCCCATCATTTTATTTCAGTCTACTACAGTGTATTCACTTTTTCAAATTTTAAAACAATTTATTTTTTCTCTTTTCTTTTGTTTTCTTTTTATCTTTTTTCTCTTTTTCATTTCTTTTTTCTTAAATACAGAAAATGAAAAAATTCATATATCTTTTTAATTTTTATTAAAAATATTTTTCTATAATTTTTTCTACTATATTCTCTACTTTTGTGTATTTTAGTCTACTTTAGTGTATTCATTTTTTCAAATTCTCAAACGATTTCCTCCCCCCCCTCGTTTTTTATTTTTTGTTTCCTTTATCTGTCAAACCACTTTCCACACCCAGACCAAAACACACCTAGGATCTAGCATCATCTGTTTGAGTTGTGTGTGTTTGTGTGTGTGTGTTGTTAATTTTTACTTTTTAATTTTAATTTTTTTAATTTCAATTTTTCTACCTCATGAATTCCTTTTCTCCCTTCAAAATGACAAAACGAAGGAATTCACCCAAAAGAAAGAGCACGAAGAAACGACAGCCAGGGATTTAACCAACACAGATACAAGCAAGATGTCTGAACCAGAATTTAGAATCACGATAATAAGAATGCAGTCGAATATAGATTAGAATCACTTTCAGCAGAGATAAAAGAAGCAAAAAATAGCCAGAATGAAATTAAAAACGCTATAACTGAGCTGCAATCACAGATGGATGCAGTGGCAGCAAGGATGGATGAGGAAGAACGGAGAATCAACAATATAGAAGACAAACTTATAGAGAATAACGAAGCAGAAAAAAAGAGGGAGATTAAGGCAAAAGAGCATGATTTAAGAATTAGAGAAATCAGTGACTCATTAAAAAGGAACAACATCAGAATCATAGGGGTCCCAGAAGAGGAAGACAGAAAAATAGGGGTAGAAGGGTTATGTAAGCAAATCATAGTGGAAAACTTGCCTAACCTGGGGAAAGACACAGGCATCAAAAACCAGGAAGCACAGAGGACTCCCATTACATTCAACAAAAACCGACTATCAACAAGGCATATCATAGTCAAATTCACAAAATACTCAGGCAATGAGAGAATCATGAAAGCAGCAAGGGAAAAAAAGTCCCTAACCTACAAGGGAAGACAGATCAGGTTTGCAGCAGACCTATCCACAGAAACTTGGCAGGCCAGGAAGGAGTGGTGGGATATATTCAGTGTGCTGAATAAGAAAAATATGCAGCCAAGAATTCTTCATCCAGCAAGGCTGTCATTCAAATAGAAGGAAAAATAAAAAGTTTCCCAGACAAACAAAAATTAAAGGAGCTTGTGACCACTAAGCCAGCCCTGCAAGAAATTTTAAGGGGGACTCTCTGAGGGGAGAAAAGATGAAAAAAATATATATAAATAAATAAATGTCAAAAGCAACAAAAGGTTAGAAAGGACCAGAGAACACCACCAGAAACTCCAACTCTACAATCGTCATAATGGCAATAAATTCTTATCTTTCAGTACTCACTCTAAATGTCAATGGACTCAATGGTCCAATCAAAAGACATAGGGTGACAGAATGGATAAGAAAACAAGACCCATCTATATGCTGTTTACAAGAGACCCACTTTAGACCTAAAGACACCTTCAGATTGAAAATAAGGGGATGGAGAACTATCTATCATGCTAATGGTCAACAAAAGAAAGCCAGAGTAGCCATACTTATATCAGATGATCTAGACTTTAAAGACTGTATCAAGAGATGCAGAAGGGCATTGTGTCGTAATCAAGGGGTCTATCGACCAAGAAGACCTAACAATTGCAAACATTTATGTGCCAAATGTGGCAGCACCCAAATATATACATCAATTAATCACAAACATAAAGAAACTCATTGATAGTAGTACCATAATAGTAGGAGACTTCAACAGCAATGGATAGATCATCTATTCAAAAAATCAACAAGGAAACAATGGCTTTGAATGACACACTGGACTGGATGGACTTAACAGATATATTCAGAACATTTCATCCTAAAGCAGCAGAATATACATTCTTTTCCAGTGCACATGGAACGTTCTCCAGAATAGACCATATACTGGGACACAAATCAGCCCTAAGTAAGTACCAAAAGATCGAGATCATACTGTGCATATTTTCAGACCACAACACTATGAAACTTGAAATCAACCACAAGAAAAAATTTGGACAGCTAACAAATACTTGGGAGACGGAGGAACATCCTACTAAAGAATGAATGGGCTAACCAAGAAGTTAAAGAAATTAAAAAGTGTATGGAAGTCAATGAAAATGATAGCACAACAACCCCAAACCTCTGGGATGCAGCAAAGGCAGTCATAAGAAGAAAGTATATAGCAATCCAGGCCTACCTAAAGAAGGAAGAAAGATCTCAGATACACAACTTAACCCTACGCCTTAAGGAGCTGGAAAAAGAACAGCAAATAAAACCCAAAACCAGCAGAAGACAGGAAATGATAAAGATTAGAGCAGAAATTAATGCTATCAAAACCAAAAAAAACAGTAGAAGAGATCAATGAAACCAGAAGCTGGTTCTTTGAAAGAATTAACAAAATTGATAAACCACTAGCCAGTTTGATCAAGAAGAAAAAGGAAAGTACACAAATAAGTAAAATCAAGAATGAAAGAGGAGAGATCACAACCAACACAACAGAAATAAAAACAATAATAAGAGAATATTATGAGCAATTATATGCCAATAAAATGGGCAATCTGGAAGAAAAGGACAAATTCCTAGAAACATATACACTACCAAAACTGAAACAGGAAGAAATAGAAAATTTAAACAGACCCATAACCAGTAAAGAAATCGAATTAGTAATAAAAAATCTCCCAAAAAACAAGAATCCAGGACCAGATGGCTTTCCAGGGGAATTCTACCAAACATTTAAGGAAGAGTTAACACCTATTCTCTTGAAACTGTTCCAAAAAATAGGAATGGAAGGAAAACTTCCAAACTCTTTCTATGAAGCCAGCATGACCTTGATTCCAAAACCAGACAGAGACCCCACTAAAAAGGAGAACTCTAGACCAATTTCCTTGATGAACATGGATGCAAAAATCCTCAACAAGATATTAGTCAACAGGATCCAACAATACATTAAAAAAATTATTCACCACGACCAAGTGGGATTTATACCTGGAATGCAGGGATGGTTCAATATCCACAAAACAATTAATGTGATTCATCATATCAATAAAAGAAAGGACAAGAACCATATGATCCTCTCAATAGATGCAGAGAAAGCATTTGACCAAATACAGCAGCCTTTCTTGATAAAAACCCTCAAGAAAGTAGGGATACAAGGATCGTACCTTGAGATCATAAAAGTCATATATGAATGACCCAACGCTAATATCATCCTCAATGGGGAAAAACTGAGAGCTTTCCCCCTAAGGTCAGGAACAAGACAGGTATGTCCACTCTTGTCACTGTTATTCAACATAGTATTGGAAGTCTTAGCCTCTGCAATCAGACAACACAAAGAAATAAAAGGCATCCAAAACAGCCAGGAGAGGTCAAACTTTCACTTTTCGCAGATGACATGATATTTTATATGGACAACCCAAAAGATTCCACCAAAAAAACTGCTAGAATTGATTCACGAATTCAGCAAAGTTGCAGGATATAAAATCAATGCACAGAAATCGGTTGCATTCCTATACACCAACAATGAAGCGACAGAAAGAGAAATCAAGGAATTGATCCCATTTACAGTTGCACAAAAAACTATAAAATACCTAGGAATAAATCTAACTAAAGAGGTAAAAAATCTATACACTGAAAACTATAGAATGCTTATTAAAGAAATTGAACAAGACACAAAGAAATGGAAAAAGATTCCATGTTCCTGGATAGGAAGAACAAATATTGTTAAAATGCCAATACTACCCAAAGCAATCTATATATTCAACGCAATCCCTATCAAAGTCACACCAGTATTCTTCACAGAGCTAGAACAAATAATCCAAAAATTTGTATGGAACCAGAAAAGACCTTGAATAGCCAAAGCAATTTTGAAAAAGAAAACCAAACCAGGAGGCATCACAATCCCAGACTTCAAGCTATACTACAAAGCTGTCATCATCAAGACAGTATGGTACTGGCACAAGAATAGACACTCAGATCAATGGAATAGAATAGAGAACCCAGAAATGGACCCACAAACGTATGGCCAACTAATCTTTGACAAAGCAGGAAAGCATATCCAATGGAGTAAAGACAGTCTCTTCAGCAATTGGTGCTGGGAAAACTGGACGGCGACATGAAGAACAATGAACCTGGACCACTTTGTTACACCACACTCAAAAATAAACTCAAAATGGATGAAAGACCTCAATGTAAGACAGGAAGCCATCAAAATCCTCAAGGAGAAAGCAGGCACAAACCTCTTTGATCTTGGCTTCAGCAACTTCTTACTCAACATGTCTCTGGAGGCAAGGGAGACAAAAGCAAAAATGAACTACTGGGACCTCATCAAAATAAAAAGCTTCTGCACAGTGAGGGAAACAATCAGCAAAAATAAAAGGCGACTGACAGAATGGGAGAAGATATTTGCAAATGACATACCAGATAAAAGGTTAGTATCCAAAATCTATAAAAAACTTCTCAAACTCAACACCCAAAAAACAAATAATCCAGTTTAGAAATGGGCAAAAGACATGAATAGACACTTCTCCAAAGCAGACATCCAGATGGCCAACCGACACATGAAAAAATGCTCAACATCACTCATCATCAGGGAAATACAAATCAAAACCACAATGAGATTCCACCATACACCTGTCAGAATGGCTAACATTAACGACTCAGGTAACAAAAGATGTTGGCAAGGATGCAGAGAAAGAGGATCTCTTTTGCATTACTGGTGGGAATGCAAGCTGGTGCAGCCACTCTGGGAAACAGTATGGAGGTTCCTTAAAAAAACTAAAAATAGAACTACCCTATGATCCAGCAATTGCACTACTAGGCATTTAACCAAGGGATACAGGTGTGCTGTTTTGAAGGGACACATGCACCCCCATGCTTATAGCAGGACTATCAACAATAGCCAAAGTATGGAAAGAGCCCAAATTTCCATCGATGGATGAATGGATAAAGAAGAGGTGGTATATTATACAATGGAGTATTACCCGGCAATCAAAAAGAATGAAATCTTGCCATTTGCAACTATGTGGATGGAACTGGAGGATATTGTGTTATGTGAAATTAGTCAGTCAGAGAAAGACAAAAATTATATGACCTCACTCATATCAAGACTTTAAGAGACAAAACAGATGAACATAAGGGAAGGGAAACAAAAATAATATAAAAACAGGGGGGGGACAAAACAAAAGAGACTCATAAATATGGAGAACAAACAGAGGGTTGCTGGAGGGGTTGTGGGAGGGGAGATGGGCTAAATGCGAAAGGGGCATTAAGGAATCTGCTCCTAAAATCTGCTTCACTATATACTAATTTGGATGTAAATTTTAAAAAATAAAAAATAAAGTTAAATTACAAAAAAAAACGACTGAATTATAACCTCCTGAGAATCTAAATTTTTCACCTGAAGATTAATGTAATAAATTGAGGAATTACTGACTTGAGTTTCACAGACTGCTATGAGATCCATACATGGAATTCAAAGTGCTATTTTATTGAAATATTAATAAAAATGTTTTTTAATAAAAACTATATGTTTAGTAAAAACTGTATATGGATACATGTACTTTTCTACTGCACACAAAATTCCATATATATATATATATATATACATATATATATGTGTGTGTGTGTGTATATATATATATATATATATATATATATATGATGAGTATATTCTTCTCTTACAAGAGAATTGGGGCTTTCATAAAATTCTCAAAAAAAAATCTGTACACCTGAAACTAATATAACACTATGTTAACTAGACTGGAATTAAAATAAAAAACTTAGGGGTGCCTAGGTGGCTCAGTTGGTTGAGTATCTAACTCTTGATTTCAGCTCAGGTCATGATCCTAGGGTCCTGAGATGGAGTCCCAAGGTGGGCTCCATGCTGAGTATGGAGCCTGTTTAGAACTCTCTCTCTCTCTCTCTCTCCCTCCCTCCCTCCCTCTGCCCTGTTACCCTGCTCTCTCCAAAAAATATAATAAACAAAAAGACAAATAAATAAATAAATAATGAGGTAGAATTAACAACAGAAGTGAAACCTTAAAAGCCTTGAACCTCAGGTTCTTGTGCTTCTGTTCCCCTAGCATTTTCTAAGGAAATAACATCCTACTTGGTGTATTTCAAGTTCATCCATCTTCCTAGACCTTTACCATTTAGATCCTGTAGTAAATTCCAGGCCTTGAAAGATAAACCTCAGTGCAGCTGATCAATAAGGAGATAAGTCTAAAAGTAGCTTAATTAGTAGTATGTCAGTCTTTTCCACCAATTAGTAAAAAGAACAGAATTTAATTATAACTAAACCATCATTCTTCTCCAAAGAAGAGGAATATCTTTAATTCCAAAAGGATAAAAAAAGGAAAAATATCCAGCATGCAGCTTTTATGATTGACCTCTCACAATTTTCTGCTATTAACAATTTCACTTAATAGATGGTCTTCATTACCCTAGACATAAAGGGTAGCAACAAAGAACACAAAGCTTTATTTTGAGTGTAGCCCAAAATCCATTAGTTTAAAAGTGTCGATGTTTTATGCTTTTGAGAAACTGTATAAATTGCACTTGTTTATGTAAGTTCATTTTCAAATGTGTGAACACAAATGTCTATTGTCTATGAGGAAAGTTCACGCTGAGCTTCAAGTGAATTGTACAATTGAGCTCTAAGCTAAGCAGCAGCCTCTGCCAAGCTAGCCATTTTGGTAAGTGGTCCTAAATTTCATACAGGGGCAAATAATTTTTTATTGTTTTCCCAGGGGGAGAAAGCTCTGTTCAGAGGGCAGACCAGTAATGATTTTTTTTCTGCTGACTTTGCTTTTCTTCTTTTTTAAACAAAAGAATGAGGCTGTGATTTTTAACTTCTTTTGTTAAAACTGTGCAAAAGACCTAATAACCTGTGTCCTTAAAGCCCTGCCTTATTTTTGCTCCAGATACCATTAAGATCTCTCTCCACTCAGCAATTTCTCCTTGGTTTTGTTTGTTTGTTTGGGTTTTGAGTTTTTGTTTGTTTTTTCTTTTAAAGAGAGAAAGGGAACGAGTGGGGAAGAGGGGGTAGAGGGAGAGAATGAGAGAGGAGAAAAAAAAAAAAGAGAGAGAATCTCCAGCAGGCTCCACGCAGTACCACAGAGCCTGACGCAGGGCTCCATTCCACAACCCTGGGATCATGACCTAAGCTGAAATCAAGAGTCAGAGGCTCGATGGACTGAACCTACCCAGGTGCCCCAATTTCTCCTTTCTAATGCAGTAATGGTAATTCACTGTTTGTATTCCCAGAGAACTCTTTGGAACTAATGTGGCTAACTTCTTCTGTCTTTTTAGTAATTTAGTGTCTTTCAGAACTATATTAGATACAACATAGCCTCAGAGAAGTTATTCAAATTGGTGAATAAATCTTTTGAGTACATTCTCCATTAAAATTTAATAGCTAGCACTAGGGATTCTTATGATGGAACTATCCTGTATCTTGAGTGTGATGGTGGTCAGACAAATCTACACATGTAATAAAAGTGAATAAAACTAAATATAAACACATACACATACATACAAATGAATCCTTTTAAGACTTATGAATCTAAATAAGGCTTATGATCAATGTCAATTTTCTGGTTATGATATTATATTACAGTTATACAAGATGTTACCATTGGGGGAAACTGGGGGAAGGATATATGGATCTCTCTGTATTATTTCCTATAACTACATGTGAACATAATGTTATCTCAAAATAAA
Source organism: Panthera uncia (assembly GCF_023721935.1). Classification (NCBI taxonomy): domain Eukaryota; kingdom Metazoa; phylum Chordata; class Mammalia; order Carnivora; family Felidae; genus Panthera; species Panthera uncia. Next base: position 105,297,907 of record NC_064811.1, read on the forward strand.
AAGTTTCAAAAAGTAATAAACAAATTGTACATTTGGGGTATTTTTTATTTCATCACTTTAAAGAAAGGTTATTTCCAAAGTATTTTTAAAAACAATGAAAAAATCTGCAGTACAGCCAGTAACATTCACCTTTGTTCTGTCCCTTCCTAATGCATGATTGTGAACTGCCAGTACCAGTAAGAGGGGGCCAAAGTCCTCAGCAGAGCCAGTACATGTCAGTTTAATTTTCTGATTTAAAAAAAGATAACCTGGTTTTGGTTATGTGCCTGAGTTTGGCTGCAACAAGATCTCCAGTTAGCTTCTGAGTTTTCCAAGGTAGATTCATCAGTCATTCTAATTCCAGTTGTGTATTCAGACATGCCACATCACAGCCATGGTGGAAGGAGACCTTACGTTAGTGTCGCAGACTCTATTCACAAATACAAACTGTCAGAGTAAAACATCTTATAAGTGGGTATCTTCCTAAGATATTAAAAGAGATATTTTCTTAAAGGTTTTCTCTTGCATTTTTCCAAAACTAATTCCTGCAACCTGTATCATATGAACAGGAGAAATGGAGGAGTTGAACTAGAAAAATAAAGTTGTCATTTAGATTTTCTAGCATTGCAGTTAGATTACAGTTTAATACTCTGAAATGACATTGCTTTAAGAAAATTTTTATATCCTACTTTCTGCTATCATTTCTCTACAGTATGCAAAGCTCTGCAATTTAACAGACACAATCTCACTTCATCTTCAAATCTGAAACATAAGGAAGCTTAGTTTCCTTAAAAGTAAAATCTCCCCTCCCACAGGTCTCAACACCTTTCAAAAGCAGGGTTGTGAAGGTTTGGTTTCAAACTTCTGAACTGATGTTAATCAGACCTACTCAATCAGAACTGTCTAGGACTTGAAAAAAAATTGCAGGCTATGTCTAAATCTTTTACAAACTCATGCATGCCAGAAAACATCACAGAGTTACAAATCCAAGCAAAATAATCAGCACTTGCAGCTGCAAGAGAGCTAGCAATTTTTTCAAAAGCAGTTCCTAGATAATGTGATCCAAGCAGACACCTACACAGTTATCAATTCTGATATGAAAGAAAAAGATCAAACTGCAATATGGCTATTCATTTTCTTCAGTGGGGTCTATCTTCAAACACCATTTTCCTCCAATTGTTCAAAGTAGTCCTTATGATTCCAGAAATAATGATTAATAATACACTGAGTCTTCAGAACCAGAATCAGCCTTCTCTGGTGATAACCTGCAGGTAATGACCCTCTTACCCACCCACCTTGAAGCTGTGTGTAAAAGTAATAGCCACAACAGTACCTAAAACATTCTAAATGTCTGGGATAAAAAGGATAAGCCTAATAAGTCTTCTATAAAGTGAACTAATTAGAAGGAAAGTTACAAATTACTAGAAAGTCTAAAATACAGGCTACTTTGAATTATTATTACTTTTATTCATATAAAACTTACATTTTTGTGTACACTTGCATGTATCTGTACACATATGTTATAGGAAATTATATAATACAGACAATATGAAAACTCCTTAGCCAATTCCTAGCAACCTTTCTGTCGTCATTCTAAATTGATTAGGCATTGTTATCAAATGCTTGGTTTAACACTGCAGAACATGCAAAAACTAAAAGCATAATCTGTTTATAACTGCATAGAGGTAATTTTACATTACCATAATTTTTTACTCTTTCCTGCACTGGAAAACTAGGGGACTATTTGCAAGAAAAACATGAAAACATGTTGTTCCTTTAAACTGCTTTAAAATTTCTCTCTGCAATTTTGTTTATACTAGTAGTTTGGGAAACTGTTTAACAGGACTTCCTCCCATACAGGAAGCCTATTTCCACTTCCAGTCCCTCCAAAATTTCACATCATCATACAATTTCAACAATGAGTTCTAATTATAGCCTAAACAAGACAATAATGCTGATTTTCCTTTAATTTTTATCACCTGGGGCATTAAAAGAAAGCACTCAGTTTCCTATCCCCATTTCCTGAAGAAGTTTAGTGGCTATGCATTCTAATACTAAGGCCCGAATCAGCAAAAACTGGCTCATCTCCAGGCTCTTCTACAAAGATGAGCAAGAAGGTGTGGTCAACATCTGCCTACAAGATGGCTCGTTTGGAAAGGGTTAAAGGCAGGCTATCAGTCTCCTGCCACTGTTCCCAGCATTTGTATCAGTCGTGGGAAGTGATGTCACACACCTGCAATGCACATGCAAACTGTAAACACTTCACCAACATTGAATTTGAGTCTTCCATCCAAATTCATGCCCAGCTGCCTCACACTGAGCTCCTTGGCTGCCAAATTTGCTAGACTGCATAGCATTGAGAAAATGGATAGTCTTATTTTAACAACAGTTAAGTAGGTTCAAGTTTTATACTACCAAGCTGTGTAGAATGTTTTTTACTGACTACTTCATGCTGTTTCTACAATCACAGAGGTGGAATTGGAAGAAATATTAAAGATTATGCAACATAACACCATCATTTTAAAAATAATTACGGGTGCCTAGGTGGCTCAGTTGAGCATTTGACTTCAGCTCAGACCATAATTTCACAGCTCTTGAGTTCGAGCCCTGCGTCAGACTCTGTGCTCTAGCTCAGAGCCTGGAGTCTGCTTCAGATTCTGTGTCTCTCTTTCTCTCTGCACCGCTCCCACTTGTGCTCTCTCTCTGTCTCTCAAAAATGAATAAATGTTAAAAAAGATTAAAAATAATTAAATCATACCATGACATAGCTTTTACTAATTGTCCCCATATCTTTCTTTCCCATCAGACTCAAGGGCAAGGACCAAGATTTTAAATGCTTTTCTATCCTTAGAGCTTAGTACCTAGCAAATATTGCTTAGACCTTAATACCTAACAATCAGATGGACAGATAGATGGATGGGTGAATGGGTAGTTTCTTTCAAAACCATTTCACAGTGCTGTCTTAGTTGACTTGAAAACAGTAGATGGGTAATTCACTCAATTTTTGTAAAACTGGGCTAACTTATCCAGAAAATGGGACAATATATCTTCATAAAGGAATTGTTGCAAAGTTTCCCTGAGACAATGCTTTTCAAAAGTTCCATACAAAGACAGGCACATAATAAGGAGTTCATTAATAACAGCTTGCTGTTATTTTGATAGTGGTAATAGTATATCACCCCCCACATACACACTTATCATTGTTTTTATCATTAACCAACCTCTTGGTTCATCCTATATGGGTATCAAGGTGTCAAGAGCTTTACCCTCTGACCTGTGTTTCTCTCTTTCCTTAGATCTACCATCAGTCTGGGATGATATCAACATCCATGTGAACACATCAGCATGCCCTATCTTCACACTTCACTGGTCTTTTCATCTTTAATGACTTGAATATTTTTCTTTCAGTTATATATGTCCTATGACCATACACAAACATTTTCTCTGGAACCAGTATACTTGGATACAATGCTAGCCCCATCAGGAGTTACAGCTATGTAACAAGCTATACCCTTTTTTGGGCTCTCTAAAGACTTCAGTTACCTCATTTGCTAAATGGGATGATAAATGTACTTACCTCACAGAGCTTGGTATATAGCAATACTCAATTCTTGTTAGACATTGTCTTACCCAAACTCTACCATCTCTGAAATATTTAACCCCAACACTAATATAAAACGTCTGGACATTTAAGTTATTCCAACTCCTTTAATATTGTAGAAATCACAGCAGAAATCATAGACTGAAAATAAATTAGAAATAAGACCTTTAAAAAGTAGGAAAATAGATGGGGCACCTGGGTGGCTCAGTCGGTTAAGCATCCGACTTCAGCTGAGGTCATGATCTTGCAGTTTGTGAGTTTAAGCTCCGTATCGGGCTCTGTACTGACAGCTCGGAGCCTGGAACCTGCTTTGGATTCTGTGTCTCCCCCTCTCTCTGCCCCTCCCCTGCTCATGCTCTGTCTCTCAATAAGAAATAAATGTTAAAATTTTTTTTAATAAAAAAAGTAGAAAAATAGAAAAGTGCTTAAAGATTACAAGTTTCAAAATGTAATCATTGAGTATCCAAAAAAATAACTATGATGATAATAGTATATACTTATTGATAATATATATAATATACCTAGAGTAATATCTGGCTCAAAATATACCAAAATACATATATTATGTGAATTATGATTTCTTACAATGTATAGGCACAATTCTAAGTGCTTTCCATGATGTATTTTGCACATACAGATAAGACTTTACTCAGTAACTTGTAACAAGCTACAAGTTACAAGTCTAGTAATATTGCAGAGCTGGGATTCAAACCCACAGACTCAAGGCCATATTGACAGTTCATACATGGTAGAGCTGAGATTTAGTCAGTCAGTTCGATACCAGAGTCTGTGCTCTTAATTACTTTGTCTCTCCCTACCTTACTAATACCCCAGAATATAGCGATAATAGCTTAACATTAAAATATATATATACAAACATAAATTTGTTCAATAAAATTTTTATATCAAACTATTTCATTCCAACCAATTTGCTTTTTGGCTAAAGTTTATACCCTTTCCAGTCCCAGGATCCCTGTTCTTCAGGGCGAGGGTTAATCCTTCATATGTGGGGCCCTGCCAGGTTTTCCCTGGCTTGCACAGATGGAGACCTGGCCCACCATCTCAGCAGGTCTTTCCTGTCCTCCAGAACTCTTCGCTTTACTGATGGATGAAGACCTGTACCTAGATGTAATTGAGTGAATACAATGACAACAAGCATTTTTCTGGATGCCATTCTGCCTCGATTGAATCAGTTCATTTTCAATACAGAGGTTAGTCTGGTGATGACTATGGAAGAATAAATTTTCCTGCCACCATACAGTAGAGACCTGGGCTATACAAAGTCAAGCTTATAGATGATCAACTTCAAAGGCATTCCTTCTGGAGTTTCTGGACAGCAGTGGACCCCAGGTACATCTTTTCTATAGCCATCTGGCACTCATTTTTTAGGTTCGCCTCCTGAGTTCTCACCAGGGCCCCAAAGCAAAGGAAGTAATAATTCTTCTCTGGCCACCACATTTCTTAAAGTGGAGTCACCTGATAATTCTATACCCACTCTCAGAACAAAGTAACAGTTTCCTGCCCAGGGTTAAAAGTCTATTAGCTGAGGTGTATGTAAGGATCTGGAGTAAGAAGTCAGGCAATGTATGAAAGGGGAGGCAGAAATTCAGGAGTGCTATTTGTAGTCTTCTGATTTCCTGGAGTGGGAATTGGTGACATGGAATAAAGGTGAAAAATAACATTCTTAGCCTGTAATTCAGCAATAACCATCAATGACAATCTTATTGAACATATCATCACTTTATCAGCTTTTTCTTCTTATCTTATCACAGTTTCATTATAGAGGGGAAATGATTATTTAAACAAAACAGTTCTTTTTGTTTAAACTGCCTTCTTGAAGTTTTGACTGACAATTATCATTGTATATCATAAGAAAAATATACCTCTTTCTATAACAGAATACTATCACCTATGGATAAGTTAAAAGAAAAAAATGTTCTGTTTTAAATTTCTAAATGTGCTGCTGAACATGGCATCCAAGGGATGGAAGTTCTGGCATCAGCAATCAGACAATAAAAGGAAATCAAAGGCATCAAAATTGGCAAAGATGAAGTCAAGCTTTCACTTTTTGCAGATGACATGACACTATACATGGAAAACCCGACAGACTCCACCAAAAGTCTGCTAGAACTGATACATGAATTCAGCAAAGTCGCAGGATACAAAATCAATGTACAGAAATCAGTTGCATTCTTATACACTAATAATGAAGCAACAGAAAGACAAACAAAGAAACTGATCCCATTCACAACTGCACCAAGAAGCATAAAAGAAAACCTAACCAAAGATGTAAAAGATCTGGATGCTGAAAACTATGGAAAGCTTATGAAGGAAACTGAGGAAGATACAAAGAAATGGAAAAACATTCCGTGCTCATGGATTGGAAGAATAAATATTGTTAAAATGTCAATACTACCCAAAGCAATATACACATCCAATGCAATCCCAATCAAAACTGCACCAGCATTCTTCTCGAAACTAGAACAAGCAATCCTAAAATTTGTATGGAACCACAAAAGATCCCGAATAGCCAAAGTAATATTGAAGAAGAACACCAAAGCGGGAGGCATCACAACTCAGACATTATTAGCCTCTACTACAAAGCTGTAATCATCAAGACAGCATGGTATTGGCACAAAAACAGACACATAGACCAATGGAACAGAAGAGAGACTCCAGAATTGGACCCACAAAAGTATGGCCAACTAATCTTTGACAAAGCAGGAAAGAGTATTCAATGGAAAAAGTCTCTTTAACAAACGGTGCTGGGAGAACTGGACAGCCAACATGCAGAAGGATGAAACTAGACCATTTTCTTACACCATTCACAAAAATAAACTCAAAATGGACGAAGGACCTGAATGTGAGACAGGAAACCATCAAAACCCTAGATGAGAAAGCAGGAAAAAAAACCTCTCTGACCTCAGCTGCAGCAATTTCTTACTTGACACATCTCCAAAGGCAAGGGAATCAAAAGCAAAATATGAACTATTGGGACTTCATGAAGATAAAAAGCTTCTGAACTGCAAAGGAAACAATCAACAAAACTAAAAGGCAACCAACAGAATGTGAAAAGATATTTGCAAATGACATATCAGACAAAGGGCTAGTATCCAAAATCTATAAAGAGCTCATCAAACTCCACACCCAAAAAACAAATAATCCAGTGAAGAAATGGGCAGAAGACATGAATAGACACTTTTCTGAAGAAGACATCCAGTGGGCCAACAGGCACATGAAAAGATGCTCAACGTCACTCCTCATCAGGGAAATACAAATCAAAACCACACTGAGATATCACTTCACACCGGTCAGAGTGGCTAAAATGAACGAATCAGGAGACTATAGATGCTGGAGAGGATGTGGAGAAGTGGGACCCTCTTGCACTGTTGGTGGGAATGCAAACTTGTGCAGTCACTCTGGAAAACAGTGTGGAGGTTCCTCAAAAAATTAAAAATAAATCTACCCTATGACCCAGCAATAGCACTGCTAGGAATTTACCCAAGGGATACAGGAGTGCTGATGCATAGGGGCACTTGTACCCCAATGTTTATAGCAGCACTCTCAACAATAGCCAAATTATGGAAAGAGACTAAATGTCCATCAACTGATGAATGGATAAAGAGGTTGTGGTTTATATATACAATGGAATACTACTTGGCAATGATAAAGAATGAAATATGACCTTTTGTAGCAATGTGGATGGAACTGGAGAGTGTTATGCTAAGTGAAATAGTCATACAGAGAAAGACAGATACCATATGTTTTCACTCATCTGTGGATCCTGAGAAACTGAACAGAAGACCATGGAAGAGGGGAAGGGGAAAAAAAAGTTACACAGAGGGAATGAGGCAAACCATAAGAGACTCTTAAAAACTGAGAATAAACTGAGGGTTGATGAGGGATGGGAGGGAGGGAAAAGTGGGTAACGGGCATTGAGGAGGGCACCTGTTGGGATGAGCACTGGGTGTTGTATGGAAACCAATTTGACAATAAATTTCATATTAAAATAATAAATAAATAAATAAATAAATAAATAAATAAATAAATAAATAAATAAATAAAAATATTTGCATGAATTACTAATGAATTTTGTCTTTATATATGTAAGGATGTGCCCTAGCCTCTTCATAAATGAAGAGAATTATCAACACAAATGTTTCATTAGCAACAAAATGTAATCAGAAACTAAATCACTTTATCAATGACACCCACATCTTCTACTTTCTTACCTCACCTCACTCTTGTTCTGTCTCCTATCACTCATATACATGTCTCTCTTTTGTGTTTCAGGCAGTTTGAGGTGCCAACCTGAAGTAGGACTCTAATGACAATGACAAGAGCAATAAAAGAGGAAAAGAAGACAGAAAGTAATAAAAGTATATATATATTACTATATATACTATATACTCCATGCTACCTTGAATATATTCAAGGTAGCATAGACCCAGCAAGTCTAGATATTTATTCCTTACCACAATAATGTATTGAACTATTGTTATAGTATATTTTTTCTTTATTAAAAGATGAGTTTTTGTCATTAACTAGCTCAGTATTTTAGAACAATTCTCCTAGCCTTTTGATTTTTGGTTCTTTCAGCTGCAAAACAAGACAACTGTTCCACCTGACCCTGAAAATCACCCAGATATCTGAGAGATCTTCAATAAATTTATCTTGATTTCACTTTAGTTTAACTTCATCCAAAACCTTTTTGGATTATTTAAAATCAAGTGGTAAATCAAACTGGTCAAAATTTTCATCACATTGCACAAAAGAGGAGACCAATAGGATATTAAAACATGAAATTCTTTTTTCAGAATAATTTTTGCTTCACGGAGAATGACTGCTAATAGTTAAAAAACAACAACAACAAAACTAGGATCCCATCCTTTCAATGTTTGAGGAAATACCCAGTCATCACTACTAAACCTGAAACTCAGCTACTCAGCTCCAATATTAAAGGCCTGCCCAGAGGCAGTTGAAAACACACACACACACACACACACACACACACACACAGTCCTTCTGCCCTGTCCCTAAGCAAATAGAAATTTTTATTCTATTTTTACTTTTTTTATAACATCCTGCTTAACAGAGCATGGCACAAAACATCATGCATCAATGTCAACTCCTGACAATGCTTGTTATATGCCAACCCAAGGCACATATTCAGATAAAGAACATTTTACAAATTCCCTGAGTTAAATGTTCTCCTTTCATCTCTTCTACCATAGTCACTATTCTTAATTCTTCTGGGTCTACAAATCTGCTAGAGTGCAATACAAAACCACAGAAATGTCAAAAACAAGTGTTGGAAATAAGGACTGTAAAGTCTCCAATGCACGTATGAAAGAAAAAACATGTGCATAAAATTGTTTCCAAGCATTTAAAATATATTTATCCTGAATTTATATTTGGATTCCAGAAGAATTAAAGGCTGTGAATTAAAATAATGCATCAACTAGAGACCAAAAATGCATCATTTTTGGTTCAGTCTGTCATCTGTAGTGAATCAGACTTTTATTTAGTTTAACCCAATTTAAGCATAAAAATAAAATAGCTCAAAAAGCAGAAGATAGTCTCCTGCTTAATCTCCTCCTGAATAATCTCCTGATTCCTTAACTACTATTAGGACACCCAGCCTCCTTTAAGTCTACACAATTGTCCTAAAATTTTTCAAAAAATTAACATTCTTACTCAACTTTTACATGTGAAAAGTTGTTTAAGTATCACAATTTCTAAAGCAGTATCTTCTAAACTACATTGACAAGAATTCAATTTATATAATATGCAACCAACAGCCAGATGCATGTAGTACTCTATATTTTTACTATATTATTAAGGAGTAAGAACTAACCTTCACCTGTTTAATATTTCATGATCTATGTACTTATTTACTCTCTCCACCTCACATCCTCTTTAATTTCATTTAATCTGCACAGCAAAAGAGCAAAGTAAGTATTGTTATTTTCAGTTTGTAACTGGAAAAAAAGCAACTGAGGATGAGGGAGGTTAAGCAACTCACCCAAAGTCTTACTTACTGCTATGTGACAGAATTAATAACCAAATATAGGCCAATACAACTACAACAGTAGATAACATTGACAATACAATAAGTCACCTAAGAATCCCCACTACCTAAAAATAAATAAGTATATAAAGCTGACCCAACTTCACCAGAACATATCCGTTTAGATAGAACGCCCAGTCCCAGTGCTTGTTATCATAGCATATGCTATTAAATGTCCCTTATGAAGTTTCAGACTGAAAACAAATCTAAGTAAAGAATAAAAGCCATCAACAACTTTGCCTTACAAAGGAATGTGTGGTGTACAGCAGATCTTAAAACTTTTATCCATAAGTATAACATTGGATGTCTCTCAAACTTTATTCTCACTATTTAAATATTTTTTCCAAAATCTTAAGTTTCACTCAATCTAAAGTTTGCAGATAGGATGACACACTTTTCTAAACATCCTACCCTTTGTTCCTTCCTCTTTTTTTCCCTATCTTTATAATACCTATTTTTACTTTGCTTTATATATACTAGCCATTTAATATTAAGATCTTACATAACAGAAAATATCCACCCTGAGTTTAAAGATTTCATTATATGACAAGGGTAGGGAAGCAAAGAAAAAAAAAAAGAACTTCAGGAATAAATATATTTACATAATCCTTTGTAAGCAGCAGTATTAACTACTAATTATTGCCTATTATATGCCATGCACTATTATAAGTGCTTTAGGTTTCTGATCTCATTTTATTCCAGCTGCAAGCTTTGAAGCTATTATCATAAATAAATTTAAAGAAAAAATAACAGTGTCCAAAGAGTTAATAACTTGATCAACTGATGCAACTAGCTAGTGACAGGACAGGGTGTCTAACTCAAGTCTTTCTAACTTGTAGATTTTATTTATTTAGTCTACCAAAGTCAGACAAGCTTAGGTTCAAATCCCAGTTCTCTCACATAAACCACAGCTCAAACTGGAAAGGCAATAAATTAATTCAAAAAGGTTTGCTGTAGATGAGACTGAGTGTGGCCTGTTCAGAGACACCCTGAAAATATCTACCTGTTGAAGCAAAGGCTTCTTATTGGAAGGCACATATCCGTCCTAAGTTTGGGAGAAGATGGCACCAAATTGGATGAGTGCCAACTCTGGAAAACATATGTAGTAAATTACCCTTCAACATAGCAATTGTGTAATTTCCAGAAAGAGACAGTTAATGCACTCTGTGCAAACTCCACTAGTAAGAATTTCTGAAAGAATAGGCTACACATTTCATTCAGAGATTGGGCCTCTTCTTTTAATTCCCTGTAGTGTTTCTCCATCTAGCAGCTACAGCATCTTCCACAGAGTCACTGAATTGTCAAGAATCAATAAAACTATCATTATCAAGTAAAAATGATGAGTGCCTTGCCCTGAAACCCTGACTAATTAGAACTGTATGTGCAGAGGAACTATGTTTGTCCTAGTGGGTGACCACAGTGACCTTTCACGTCTGCATATTTGGTAATACATCTGGGGTTGGGCCATACTGGAAAGTATGTTCTATGTCCCCAGCCAAGAACTGATTTATTTGATTCATAATTTCAATACAGCCTCCTCTTCATAGAATTTTGCTACATTCTCATCCTAAGGTGTTATTAGTAAGTTACCAGCAATACATATGTGCCCATTTACCTTTTTCCAATGATCAGGCCCAGCTCTTTGGAAGCATCTTCTCAATAGAGGTCTGGGAGTAGAATAACAGGGCACTGATGTCAGATTCCAAGTTCATAGGCAGTAACAGGTTGAAAAGTTTCCATAACACCTATACAGATGATGAGTCAAGCCAGTTATTATTCCTTTGCTTTCTAAAAATAAATGTATTCCATTTTTCACTTTGAATTTCATGGGTTTATTTAAAATTTTATGTATGAATGGTAGTTTCAGACAAAGAGATAAATCCTTGTTAGTATAAACCATTGCACTCTGTATTTCTCATTCTCAAACCCAGTCCTATTCATCTTATAATAGTCATTGCCTGTACTGAAGAAAGTGCCATTGGATCTACCTATACCTCCCTGCCCACATGGCAGCTTACTTCTAAGCTGAATTAAACAATTATTTTAAATAAGTTACCTTTATTTTTCAGGGATCCAAATGTTGCTCTCACCAAACAAACAAATGTAAGCATTATCACTGCATCAGGATAAATCCACAAATGGAAGAAAAAGGAAAAGGTGTCATTGGTGTCATTCTGAAAAAGGAAAAGGGACAAATAGACTTCCTCATCTAGCCTAGCCCAATACAGACATGTTTCAGAACCACCCTTTCAGGTTTATGTGAGTAAAACTTTATTTATATGTCAAAACTTTATTTATATGTCAATTTTATGTGGCTACAAGAGATAAAGCCAAAGATGACTGTAAAGAATCAATTGGCTTAAGGTTGAAAAAGGGACCCAAAAAAGCTCCAGTCTATACGTGAGTGCCATAGGGCTTGTGTGTTCATTTTATTACTTAAAATGGAAGGGAAAATTAGATAGAAAGAGTTTAGTTGCATACTAATATTATGAGAATAAATGCTCAAGGAATATTCCACAGTGTGACTTTGAAAAGGTACCCAGACATTAATTCAAAGTAAAACTGGCAAAGAAGACTGGCTGATTACCTAAGTCTGTTTTAAGTTTTTAAGCTATGTCCTGTCCTGTCCCATCAGTGGATTTTATAATTACACTAAAATCAAGGCCCAAAAGGTACCTGAACTATGAAAATGTCTATGGCACAACCTACTGTAATTTTGTGGCTTAATTAAGGAAGAAATATATCCCAGTCAAAACAAAACAAACAATAAACAGCTACCCCAACAGATTTCAAAAGATTTCTTGCCTGCCTCAGAATATCTCAATAGAATTTGGAAAAAGATTGTTTATACAAAACTGTGAACAAAAGTAGAATAACGAAGAGTGTGAGACCTCAGGTACTTGGGTGGTTCAGTTGGTTAGGCATCTGACTCTTGATTTTGGCTCAGGTCATGATCTCACAGTTCATGAAATCAAGCCTCCTGTCAGGCTCTGTGCTAAGAGCACAGAGCCTGGTTGGGATTCTCTCCTTCTCTCTCTGCCCCTTCCCTACTCTCTCCCTCAAAATAAATAAATAAATATTTTTTTATTAAAAAAAAGAACATGAGACTTACTCTGGTCTCTCATGAAAAACTTCAGATTCTGAAACATCAGCAGCTATTCTATTTACAAGTAAGTGTGCCTAATCAAGATACTAATACCACAGCTATTTGAGAGAATTTGGCAAAAGGTATTCACTAGGATTTAATCCTAACACTGGAATTCTCCCCAAGTCAGGAAGAGTTCTTCCAAATCAAAGATCTTACCCTGGGTCTATGAATAGGTTTCAGGGCACAGCCTAAAATTCTATGATACATTGTGTGAGAATATGGACTTTATTTATTTTCCTATGGAGAGAGTATATAGATTTTATTAGATCTGCAAAGGGGCTTTTGAATTTAAAAAAAAAAAAAGGTAAGAACAACTATTCTTAGTCCTGAACAAATAAAACCATATTATTTGTTCTAGTTTTTCTGTTTTAAAGGTCTCCCTTTAATAAGCCTAACAAGGCCACATGAGATACATAAGACATTTGAATATTACCACTTAGGCACTAATGACCAATGACTTTCTCTTTAATTTATAAATGATCCTCAATATAGTACATTTCATAATATTCCATCCCATACTTGGTCAATGTTGGCTCTGACTACTTGTATCTATTACAACGATTGAATCTCAATATTTGATTAGGGTGGGTCATTCCACAATCCAGAATTCTCATTAATTTAGCATCCAACATACTGACTATAAAATATTTTTCTAAAAAAAAAAGTATGTTCTTCCCTATATTACTATCTCTATCTTCTTTTCAGATACAAGACAATCTCAAAAAACTCAAATAACATCTCATTGATATATCTAGTAGAAAATGAGCATCAAGATGGAAAATCCAATTTTAATACCAATAGTTTTTCTTTACAGGAAAGCTTTCTTCCAAGTTGTTCCACATGCTCTCTCTTTTATTATTTCTTTTACATATCAACATATAATGTTTAAGATCTTAGGTTCTGGAGTTACTGGTTTTGAATCTCAAATTTCCCATTTACGACCTTGGAAATTTTTCTTAACCTCCGAGCCTTAGTTTTTTCATATGAAAACTGAGCCCAAGAATACTGTACCAATATCATAGGTTGTTGGGAAGACTAAATAAGAAAATGGGTATAAGCTCAGAGTCCGGTACATAGAAATGTTTAATGTTAGCTAAGTCTTGTTTTTTAAGATTAATACACCATGTGTGACATAACTAAAGAAATGTTTAATATGCAATACAACAAATCTCGTCAAGAAAGTCAGGCCCAAGAGACCAAATAGACAAGAAAAAACAAAAATAGGCCAGCATAACCAGAAGCTCAAATGAATAAGCAACGGTTAGCAACCCTGGAAGTGCAGTAGGTTAGATAACAAACAACAGACAGAGCTCCAAGACAGAAAAGATGCAGAGTTTCACCTCAGAGAGGGACAGCTTCAGGCAGTGGGGACCTAGCTTCATTAACCAGAGTTCAGGTTTAGCATCCATTCTGGCCACTCTTAAGTAAATTCATGAAATCTCAAGCAACTAATGTATTGTAGGGTTTTGTTTAAGAAAAGAAAGCAAAGCATCAGATTGAATCTGCCTTAAAAAAAGGACTTGATGCTACTTGACTTTAACAGACGCCTAAGAATCTCCTTGGCAAGGGCCATAATTGGCACAGAAATTGGAGATGCGGTTGGATCTGCAGGTGAGGTGTGAAGTAGTTACAGCTGCCAGAGGTAGAAGCCAAGTAGATCATTATTCCATAAACATTTACAATTGGATCCCCACTGCCAAAAAGTAACAATAATAAAATATCTACACCAGTGCCTTAGGGATTTTTACTAGTCTCCCCTCTCAAAATACTATCACTATCCTACCTGATCTCCACTATAGAACATACATTTCAGAGTTGATTCTTACTCTCTGTCTGCCCTTCTGGGCCTTATGTTTTGGGACTTTTTCTTGCTAACTTAGATCAACTGACTTAGAAGTTGGATCATGCTTCATCTTTGCACCAATCCCTCAGAGACTGCCCTCTTACTTTTTGGCTCTGACTCTCAAGACCTCAATTTGGCTAGAGGCCCAGATTCTAACTCATCTGGAAGGAAAGGTAAAAAGGTATCAAGGAAAGGGCATTGGATTTGGAGGCAGAAAAACTGGACTTGAGTCCAAGCTGTGCCATTAATGAGAGTGTAGCTCTGGATAATAACAACTGATACCAACTGAGCTTTTAATAATTAAATAACAATTAATTCTGACAAAATTCTGAATTAAATGATATTATTATCTCCACTTTACAATTAAAGAGACTGAGGCACAGAGACATCAAATATGTTGCCCAAGGTAACAAGGCTAGGATGTTAGCAGAATTATTACTCAATCTCACGCAGTTCTGACTCCTAACCAATATGCTGCATTGTTTCACCATTACTTAACTTCTTTTAGAAGCCCACCTTTGTGAGGTGAACAATTGTAAGCCTAAAACACCATAAAGGATTAAAAGTGAAAATATGATATGGACTCTGTGTGTTATGCAAATATAAAGCATTCCTCCATATGACTGTGCTCTCTTTATCAGTTTTAACTTTTTCAGTATTTTTTGCTACCAGAAATCATTGCTCTCATTCTTCCTTTTCCTACCTTTAAAGAAATACATCCTTTGCAATTGAAATTTATCTATGTTCCTAAGTCACTTGCTGTATCTGATTCTTCCTACACCTTCTGCTGCAGGAATATTCTTTCCCGACTCATAACTTTATGGTCATTTGAAACAGCAATTTGTTATAATAGAACAACCCATGCAACATCTCTGCTTTATCCTATTCTTTCATTTTTCTAGATAAAGCTTTCTTTTAATGTATTAAGCCTTATGTTAACAATTGTCCTTTTTGTGTAACCTTTCAATCTCCTTTGGCATTTCTCTGGCTGTACATTCCTGCTTTCCAGCATTAGGTCTTTACCTACTTCACTGCTTTATTTTCCTCATTCCATTCTTCCTACCGGTTGACTTTTTTTCTGTTTTTGAAACTCTTTTCTCTTCAGTGAATCATTCCCTTCCCATTTGCTTTTAAAAGTAGAACAGAATTGAAAATTACTACTGTAGACAGATTCCCTAAAGGCACTATCCCTGTTGAGATGAGTTCTATGCTATTTTATGGTTCTCAAAATTGCAAATTAGCCATTAGTGACTAATGGGTCCCAAAATGCAGTGACAATACTCCTGGGAAAAGAAATATCAGAGAACACAGGTCCAAACAGTTTACAAGGGAAAGGGTTCCAGGGGAAAAGAGATGTTCAGAGGAATAAATTGGGCTAACAGTCATAAATTACACCACTGTCAGCAGAAGCCAAATAAAGAAAAAAAAAAGGCCCAAAGACAGAAACACTTACTCTGTGGTTAGGCTCCTACATAACCAAAGTAAATCAATAAGAACCTGCACTAGGTCAATCTTCTTAACCTTCTCCCTTGAAAGAGTATACCAAATACTCTTAACTACCCTAACTTCCACTTTGTGTTTTTAATATTGTTGCGTTCTTCTCTTTCTGATATATTTAGGAGCTTTTTGTTAACAACTGCTATAGTTTTATCTGACCCTTTTTTTGTATATGTCTTCTTTGTGAAGTCCTTATTCATTATTTTGCCCATTTTTCTACTCAATTGTCTGATTTTCTTTACGATTCATGAGAGTTCTTTATATTCCTTGCCAGCTATATGTATAACAAATATTTAACCCTTTGTCAGTTACATATATAACAAACTTTGTCAAATGTATAGCAACTATCTTCTCCCACTCTGAACTTGCCTTTTAACTTCTTACTAGTATTTTTAATGAAATGACATTCTTAATTTAATGCAACCCAATTTACCAATCTTGTCCTTTATGATTAGAGTTTTTGTTTCCTGTTTAAGAAATGTTTGCCTAAAGTATGACCTATACTATTTTCTTGTGGCTTCATTATTTTACTTTTTTAGATAAACAATCAAACAGCAATTGATAGTACATATAGTTTGATGTAAGAGTCAAGTTTGTTTTATTTTCCATATAAGTATTCAACTGACCCAATCTCACTTAATGAAAAATTATCCTTTCCCTACTCCTCTGCAGTGACAGCTTTGTCATGAATGAGGTATGGTCTGTTTCTGGTCTCTCAATTCTACCACTGAATTATTAGTCTATCCTAGCACCAATATCACAAACTTCTGTGATATTATCTTATAGAGTAAATCCAAAACATTTTTTCTCTTCTTTGAAATTTCTTAACTCTTCATAGCTCTTTTTGGAGCCAAACTGTCAATGTTTACCCAATTGTGGTAAACTAATTACATTGATTTGTAAGGTTTTTGTTTTTCAGCAGGTAATCACGCACATAATTCCTTCATGGCATGTCTCAACAAAAGTTTTTTTATGATAAACAACCAAACATCCATCCAGGCCCTTTCTGTTGAGCACAGCTCACTGAGCACCCATTTGTAACTCTTTAGGTCACAGAGCACTTATTGGCACATCCCTTTCTGAGGGTTCCCATGTTGCTCTTTCTCTGGTTATCTCTAAAACCAGATCCCTAGAGAAATCAGGATTGGCATTTAATGATGCCATTGTCTTCTTATTCTCTCCTTTTTTCCTTTTTAAAAATATATTTGGTTGAAAATCTTGACTTCATTTTGTTGATTATTTCAACTTTCTCCCATATGTCAGCAAAAACAGCAGCCAAAAAATTGTTTACACAAGACTCGAAAGTCTTTCTGAACTCAGAAATGAGAACATCAGACCCAGAATCATTTCCCCTCTTCAACATGATTGTGCTACTAATTTCTTGAACTAAGATGCCTGCTGTTAAATCACTTTTATCTTTAGCCTTTGACTGAAAATTTAGCCTAAGTCCTTATTCTTTCTCTAAGAGGAGGGGAGAAAAAGATTAGCGTTGGAGTAAGAACAACTTGGGTTCAAATCCAGGTTTGACAGTTAGTAGTTGTGCTTAGGGCAAATAGTTTGATGAAAAGACCACATGAAATAATATATTTTAAGTTATTAAAACAATTCCCGATGCTTAGGAGTTTCTTGTCAACTGCTGCCTTTTCATTCTCCTGTTTCAGTACAATTCTCCTTTTCAAAACATGTTTTATAGAAATTATAATCTTTGTTTATGGGTGCTATAATTAATGTTCTGTCTTCATTCTTAATCCTGCCATCACTCTTGCTTCTTTTTTACTGGCACACTATAAATCTCAATACATAATGTTTTTATTCTTGTATAACAATCTTGCTCTTCTCTAATACTCTTAGCTCTAATTATGCCTGCTTTTATCATTTGTTTATAAATCTTCCGTGTCTTTATTTTAACCTTTGTTATTTCAGTTCGTAACTTGTTACTTTTCTTGCAGCTGGATATCTTTGTTGATTCTTACGTTTGAGGCATTTTATGCAACTGGTAGGTATCCTAGGTCAGTCAACTCCCTCTGGCACTGCCACTTTATTTATCAGTCACCTCCATTACTGCTCCTTTTAGACTTCCGACTAGCCACCTCTGCATTTGCTTGTCACCTCTACAATGCTATGACATCTTCACCATCTGCCACCTCACCCACTGAAGCCACAGGTTAGCAGGAGTTACTTATTCTATTTGAAGCTAATTTAGGGAGAATGGGTCTCTTCATCTTTAGTGTAACATCTATCAGTGCAACCTACTTAATGCTTCATTAAACATTCATATCATAAACAGACTTTAGTGAAAACAGTTCTTTTCATTTTTATTCTGCACCTAGAAATATATCCCTGTAATAGGAACCAAAACACATAAAAGAACCACCACCACCCCACACTCCAATGACTGGGCTGTGGTTGGGTCAGCTCATCTGGTTGACTTCTTCCCTTAGGAGGGGTCCTTTCCAAAAAGAATCCTAAATTCCCCTTGAAAAGAAGCACCTGGCAGGCAAATTCCACCAGGTTCCCAGAGAGGCTCAGACATGTCTAAATTAGCTACCATCAAGAATGAACTCCAGCTAGGACCCCTACTGCACTGTCAAGTGTACCAAAAAAAAACCCGCCGTCCTACACTGTATTTAAACACACTCAGTCTAAGAATGTGGCTTCTTGTTTTTTTCTACTAAAATACAGTTGGATTCCCCTCCCAATACTGCCCTTATTCTAATATATGGGGAAGGTGACTCGACCTTTAATAATTTTTTCCTTTCACATTTCATTTGGAGTCATACACATGTACTTATCTGATCTTCTCTCTTCACCAGAATATAAATCTTCCAAACATGATTGTATTTTTAAGACATCCATATTGTGGTTTGAATAAAGAAAATTCCTACCCTGTAAGAATTTCCTCCCTTACTGACCAGCAAAAATAGCCACAAATCCAGGTCTTTCGTGCACAATATATTTCCCTTTTGGTACTCAGTCTTATTCCTTGTACCAAGTCACACCCTCATGTCTCTCGCCTCAGCTCCCCAAGGTCTCTTAAAGTGTTCTGTGTTCTTAAAGCACAGAATCACAGCATGCTCAGATCAGAGTACTACAGAGATGAGGAAGTTCAAAAGCTTCAGAATACACATAAAGAAATTGAGACAAAAAGTTTAAGAGATTTGCCCAAAATCATACAGGTGGAAACACCTTCACCAGAACCATTTTATTTATTTTATCTTTTGATGAGTAGGAACAATATCATATCCTTTAAAAAAAAATTGGTGCTATCACATCAGAGTTAATTCTGGGGGGCAAAATTTTGCATTTCTCTTACTATCATTTGGTTTTTATTCAAGACATGGTTAAATTGAACACTTTAATATGGCAAACCTGATGTACCCAATATATGTAAGCCATTACAAAGCCAAAGATCAAGGAGCCTTAAGGAACCTTGGGGAACACACAAATTTTCTTCCACCTGGCCCCATCCTATAAGGCTAGGATTCTAAGGCAGTGATAAAGGAAGTGGGTCTTCTTGTTCTTCTGTTAGTCTGGGACCAGAGATACAGGCTGATGGATGAAAGATACAAAATGCTTCTCATCCCTCCCTATCACTCAAGGAGGACCACTCAAATCCACAATCCCTTTTAATTATCTTAATTCTCTCACTTTATTGTTCCACTAAAAATTATTTAGAATTATCTCTATTACTATTTTCTCCCTTTATTCACATGGCCACAGATATAGTTATAATAAAACTTGGTTGTTTTAATTATATTATACATTTGTCAGATAATTTCTTAAATATATTTATCACAGTGAGAGTAACACTCATTCTTCTCCTTTAATTTATAGTTAGGAACTTGATCAAAGCAGGGTCATGGTGTCACCTTGATGGTTAGTGATTGAACTGAGACAAGGAAAAGGAACCCAAATGTATATCCTAGTACCTCATTTTATTAGAACCAACTATTTCAATTTATCCATTTACCTCAAGTATATCTATTGCCAATAAACCTATGTTGTCAAGGATTCCATGAAAATTCATGGGGCTGAAAGGTATTTTTCCATTCTTTTCAAACCAAGGCCTGTGTTGAGTTTCTGAATCAAGAATCACTGTATGGCATTTTTGACTTGTTAGAGTTATTAAGTCATTGTTACATATTCTGCCAAGTATCACCTACCTCACTCTTGGTTACAAAGGTATTAAAAACATAATAACACTAAAATATTTAGAGCAAGCCAAAATACAAAGATTGGATCATTCCTCTCTAACATTTAAGAAAAAGCACCGAGGGTAAAGGAAAGAGCAGTACCATGCACTCAAATACTAAATGAGCAGTTTGTTCAAGGCCAAACCTCAGATAGGGACTGAATAAGCTAAACTTTTTGGTTTATTCTAACAGTATGAGGAAGTAAATATTTTTATGTATTTAGTGCCACCAAGACTTTATTTTACATTGTACAGCTACAATCACTGCCATTGAATCATGAGTCTCCAGAATAAGATATGGATTCATTTTAAAGGCCATTTTAATCATATAAAGACTAAACACCTCAATTTCATGCAAGTGAACACAGTTCTCCAATTTTCTCTGAATTCGGTTTCTTTGGAAAATTGCTTACATAAGGTAATACACATACAGCTAGGCTCTCATAACAATGCATGGAGCAATTCTTAGTTCATAAAGTATAGCTTTTAAAAAATTAAATACCTAAATATCCTCAAAATCTAGACATTATCAAATATAAGCAAAGAGGAACAAAGGCTTAACTCATATTAACTACCCCTTGGACCAGAAAGATGGCATTTTCTAGTGGAATAAACTAAAAGTCCAACGTTTAAAACCGATCTCCACTGTAATTGCTTTCTCATTATGAGCAATTTGCCTAACTTCAGAAATTGGTTGAGAACTCCAGAATTAGTCAATACTAAATAACTGGCAGTGACTTAATTGTACTCAACTGATAGATGTAATTAGTGAAAATACCTATAAAATAATTTGAGAAATAGTGACATAAATAGTAGCTCAGAGTCCAGGAGATTGAAGCACAGGAATACACAAGCAAAAATCTCTACTAACAGGTTGAGAGTAATAAAAGATGAGTGGTTCCCTAAATGCCCTTGAGCTTTTGCTATTTGCCATGTGGTTCATAACTAATGGATATCATATTCTCCAGGCCCAAATGGCTGCAGTAGCGAATTCTATCAAACATCTAAGAAAGAAACAATAGCAATTCTGCACAGATTCTTCCAGAAAAAAAAAAAAAAGATTTTTCAACTCATTTTAAACGTCAGTATCACCCTGACCAAAACCAGGTAAAGATATTATAATAAAAGTATTTACCATTATCCATCATGATCATAGATACAAAAAAATCACAACAAAGTACTAGCAAATCAAATCCAGCAACATATAACACTGATTATATCATAACCAAGTAGAGTTTATGCTGGTACTGCAAGGTTGGTTCAACATTAGAAATTCAATGTTATTCATCGTACAAACAGATTAAATAATAAAAAATAAATAATAGTCTCAATAGAGGAAGAAAAAACATTTTTACAAAATACATCACCCACTTGTAATAAAATAACTCTAAGAAAACTAGGAATAAAGAGAAGTTTCTCAACTTGATAAAGGCATCTACATAAAACTTAGAGCTAATATCATACTTAATGGGAAAAACTGAATGTTTATCCTTAAGGTCAAAAAAAAAAAAATAGTGCTTGAAAAACGGAACAGACCTATACAAAAAAAAATTTATTTTCTTCGGCCCACCCCTTGCATCATGTACAAAGACCCGAAAACAAAACAAAACAAACAAACAAACAAAAACCCTAGAGTTAGCATTGGAGAAAATCTATACAACCTAGGATTATGTAAAACTTCTTAGAACACAAGAGGTTTAAATTACAAAAGAAAAACTCAATATATTGGACTTCATCAAAATTGAAAGCTGCTATTCGTCAAAACATCGCCAAGGGAATGAAAAGACAAGCCACCGGCTATGAAGAAATATTTGAAAAATATATATCCCACAAGACCAGTATACAGAATTTTTTTCAAATCTCACAGCTCAGTAACAGTAAAGGACACAATACAATATACAATACAATAACAAGAAATCAGTAAATAATAGGCAAAAGATTTTAGCAGATACATCACCAAAGAATATATACAGATGGCAAAGAAACACATGAAAAGATATTTTATATCATTAGTCATTAGAGAACTGAAAACTAAAAGAATATGGTATCACTATCTATTAAAATGGCTACCTTTTTAAAATGACTGTATCAGATGCTGGCAAGGGTAAAGAGAAATGGATCTCTTACACTTTGCTGGTATAAATGCAAAATAATACCGTTACTTTACAAAAGTTTGCCAGTTTCTTATAAAATTAGTCACACACTTACTGTATAAACAGAAATCCTGGATATTTAGCCAAGAGCAGTACAAATACAGGTCCACAGAAAAATCTATATACAAATGTTTACAATTGCTTTATTTATAATTTCCAAAAACTGGAAACAACTCAAATGTCCATCATCTGGTACTGTGGTGTTTTTACATAATGAAATACCATACTACTCATCAATCAAAACAATGAAATATTGATACATGCAACAACATGGATAATTCAATATGTGGGGTGAAAGAAGATAAACTCAAAATGTTGTGTACTGTATCGTTCCATTATATGATATTCTGGAAAAGAAAAAACCATAGTGACAAAACAGATCAGTGGTGGCCAAGTTGCAGGGTGCAGTGAGGGTGGCTGACTACAAATGAACAAGAGACAACTTTCAAGAGTGACAGAAAAGCTCTATATCTTGATTGTGGTAGTGCTTACATGACTACAGTATTAAAATAAATAACAGGATCATAGTCCATTGATTAAAATACAAATGTAAAGTTCATATAGGTGAAAGAAAGAAAAGAGAAAAAGAGAGAGAGAAGGATGGAGAAGAGAGAGTATTCCAGCTAATAATTATAGAAGAACTAATAAAATTATTGTTGTTTTGGCAACCATCTTATAATTGATTCAGACAAAAATCAGCAAAAGATATTAAAACTAATAAAAGTTTAATAAATACACAGATTCAAAATAACTCCCACAAAATGCTTATTAACTAATTGTTATTAAGTATAAAATGCTGACAAATGAAATGCAGAGTAACCAGGTAGACACTAAGCTAACATTACCAGTAATGGCACAAATTTATACTACGTGTTTCCTGATATAAAGCACACTGAAGAAAACGACATCGCTTCTGTAACATTCCTGCCAAAAATGTACGTATATTCTGATTCTAATATGGGGAGACATTAAACAAATCCAAACTGAGAGATACTCTACAAAATAATTGGCTTGTACACTTCTAAATATCTAAGTCCAGAAACAAAGAGTCTGAAGAGCTACTCCAGACTGAAGGAAAGTAAGAGACATGACAATTAAACAAAACTCTTAATCCTGAACTGGTTCCTCGATCAGTGTTTTGTTTTAACTGGGTTTCTTTTGGGGGGTTGTAAAGTATTCTGATATATACATATATATATATATATATATATATATATATATATATATATACACACATACATACATATATCACACACTGTTTTATGTAAGAACAAGAAATAGGTATTCCTGAGGTATCTAGGAATAACAGCATCATATCTGCAACATATTCTCAAATAGAAAGAAAAGAAATGATATAGATTATAGATGCATACATACATACATACATTTATAAATGGATACACTGAATTAATAGACAGATACATAGATAAAAGAGGCAAATGGGCTAAAATGTTAACAAATGGGGAATTAGGATGAGGGCTAAACAAGATTTCTTTGCACTATCTGTGCAACTTTTCCCAGAGTTTGAAAGTATTTCAAAATAAAAAGTTTAAAACCAAAAGCAGTATTCCTTGTCCTCTCTACTCTTTTTTGTTTTAAATTCCAAAAGGATATAAATGACCAGTTAGAAAAACTCATTATTGTATTTTTTTCCTTACATTTTCCTATAGTTATTCAAATTTTTAAAAAAGGGATAAAAGCAACAATATTAGGAATAAACACTTTTATTAAGATCATGAAGATTGTACAATTGTGTTTTTTCATTTATATGATAGTTACAGGCTTTTTCCTTTAACTTGGTCACAGTTCAGAGTTGTAAATACATCCGGCTTTGTGACTTTCTCATAAAATCTATTTATTAAGTTTTCCCTTAAATAAAATGCACTCCTACAGAAAGTCTTTTGACCTGACACAATGCAGCATTGGAATAAAAAATACTTTTCTAGTGAAATATTTGAAAACCCACAGTCATTTAGTGATACATAAGTGCATGCTTGAACTAAAAGTATGAGCCTAGTTTGATGAGGTTTGTGGGTATATAATTACCAGTATTAAATTATGTATTCAACACTGACATACTGCCATATTTATTATTGCTATTAAAAATGCTGACTGCAACATGTGACATGTCCTTCTTATGATAATATGTAGCTCTTATCTAAAATAAAGCAGTCTATTTTCTCTTTGCATGACCCTTGTGAATGAGGTCTAATAAACTTCATAGACTTTTTAGTGGTGAAACATTCTGGAAAGAAAACTATAGTACTGATTACTTCTAAAATTAACATAAGAACATAAGGTTGAAATGTTGTTATTTAAAATCCACAGAAGCTAATTAAAGACAAAAAAAATAGCTTTCACTATAAAACCCAGAGTATGTTTCATTCTAAATAACTGGATATTCCCATAACCCAACACAATAACTCCAACCAAAAATAGAAGAAATTGGGAGTTGTTGTTTTAATTTTTTTGTTTCATTTTCCTATTGTTGTTTAGTTTACCTAACCTATTCAAACATGAAATATTTCACACACAGGCAACAAATACAATAAGTAAATAATAACAATTTCTTATGTTCACAATGTCAGAAAGAAATGAACTATGCTTGCTGAATGCCCTCCTTTAAATGCAGTCCCAGTCTCCCAGACAAATACTGGATAGATGTGAGGGCTGGAAAGAGTTGTAGATCATATGAAGCATTTCCTGATGCCAGTCAGGCCTGTATCAGGCCTTCTCCCACTGCAAGCACCACATTGCCATTGCTAAAAAGCCTTTGACATGCTGTTACAGAAAAAGACTGGGTACTTACTTTTGCAGAGGTGGGGGGTACCTTTTAAAATACACTAATTTTGTTTTAGTTGCCTAACTATATATGTAAAGGAACAGGGCTGTGGCCTTCACCTCTTCTCTGCTCTTCATTAAAATATGTTAAAAGACAAAAGAGGCAACATGTATTTGAGAAGGAATCAACAACCAACAGGTAGAACAACCCCTGGCGGTTTTGTAGAATGAGGAATTGCACATTTTCA
This sequence comes from Panthera uncia, assembly GCF_023721935.1. Classification (NCBI taxonomy): domain Eukaryota; kingdom Metazoa; phylum Chordata; class Mammalia; order Carnivora; family Felidae; genus Panthera; species Panthera uncia. Next base: position 105,323,419 of record NC_064811.1, read on the forward strand.
CAATAAGATTAGAAGATTTGAGTCAATAGAATGTTCCTTAATGGCCAAAAAACATAATCTTTTTTTTTTTTTATTTCCAGTCTAGCCTGAAGCAGGCCTCTATGAGTCCCCAGGCTATACTTTTCCATAAAGAAGGTTTTGCCATCTCACTGCAAACTGAGTTTTCATTCATTTGGAAAATATGTCTACATTCTAACTGCAAATCAAAAGAAAAGCACAGTCATAACAGACAGGAACAAAATGTGGCTTGCACACAATTTTTTAAAAATTAAAACTAATGCCCCATCTCTCAGGATCCCTGTCAGACCATCACTCAATCAATGTTACTGGGAAATAATTGGCCTCTTATGCACAAGGTTTTAAATCAAATCTTGCTTTAAAGGCTGAGGTTTAAGAGTCCTGCCTAATCTATAAACTTATCCTTTCAAAAATCGTGTGCTCTCTTCAAAAACACAATCCAAATCATTGTTTCCAGTTGAACTGTCTACAAAGATATGGTGTTGAGGAATAAGATGAAAATTATAGCTTTTAGCAAAGTAAGTAAAACAATAATTAATTTTTATAATCTGATTTTATTTGGTTTTCTGATAGCATAAGAACACTATATGAGGTGTTTTGTTTCTCCATGCTATGATGAGCTAGCTATGTAGCCCCTGAAACCTAGATGACACTGTTGTGTATTGAACTAAGCCAACTGGGCCTATACATTCTTCTGTTCTTTTGAGTAGAAAATAACAGTTAGTGAAGAAGAGAATTAGCTACTCCCCACAACTTCATTGGTTCTAACTGAAGCAAATTTTAAACTAGATTCTGCCTCACATACAGATATTCATTACATAAGCAGACATAAGAGTTCCTTCAAAATGTTGTGTAAACTTGATGAAGTCCCAGCTCTGTCCTTTCAGGTGTCCTTGCAAGAAAGGTAGATTCAGCCAGGACCAGCTAAATGATTTAGGGAGCCCCTTGCAAAATAAAAATGAGGAATCCTCTCTTTAAAAATTATAATAATTTCACAGTAGAAACAGAAGAGCATTAAACCCTCTTCTGTTGGAAGTGTGAATGCCTTCCAAGCACACAGCCTTACGTAACTACACAAGTCGCATTACCCTGCAACCAATCATGCACTCAACATGGGCACAAGATTCCAGAGAAAAGATTCTGTTACTTCACAGTCAGATCAAGAAATCAGAGATTTTCCTAAATCAACGACTACATATTCATTTGAAATCAAACCTGAGGTACACTTCCTATCAAATCTTCAAATCTCACTGGTTTATTATATCCTATTAATATTAGGTATGGGAAGTATCTATAAGACATTTAAGCCAACCCACATATACTCAACACTTAAAGACATTAAACTTTATCTTTTCTGACAGGGCCAACTAGCCATGTCTTCTGTGTCTTTTTTTTTTTTAACATACAGTGTTATATTAGTTTCAGGTAGACAATGTAGTGATTCAACAATTCCATACATCACCTGGTTCTCATCGTGACAAGTGCACTCCTTAATCTCTGTCATCTATTTAATCCATTCCCCCACCCTTCACCCTCTGGTAACTGTCAGTTTGTTCCCTATAATTAAGAGCTTATTTCTTGATTTTTCTTTCTTTTTTCCCATTGCTCATTTATTTTCTTACCTAAATTCCACATACGAGTGAAATTGTATGGTGTTTATTGGACTTATTTCACTTAGCATTATACTCTCTAGTCCACCCATGTTATTGTAAATGGCGAGATTTCATTCTCTTTTATGGCTGAATAATATTCCATGGTGCATGCATATATGCGTGTGTATAATATATATACATATATATGTACATATGTGTGTGTATGTGTGTGTGTGTGTGTGTGTGTGTGTGTATAAAACATCTTCTTATCCATTCGCCAATCAATGGACACTAGGGCTGCTTCTATATCTTGACTACTATAAATAACCCTGCTATAAACATAGGGGTGCATGTATCCTTTTGAATTAGTGCTTTGTATTCTTTGGGTAAAATACCCAGTAGTGCAATTGCTGAATCATAGGGTAGTTCTATTTTTAACTTCTTGAGAAACCTCCATGCTGTTTTCCAGAATGGCTGCATCAGTTTGCATTCCCACCAACAGTGCAGGAGGTTTCTTTTTCTCCACAGCCTTGCCAATACTTTTTGTTTCTCGTGTTGTTGATTTTAGCCACTCTGCCAGGTGTGAACTGACATCTCATGGTAGTTTTGATTTGCATTTACCTGATGGTAAGCAATGATGAGCACCTTCTCATGTGTCTGTTTTCCTTCTGTATATCTTCTTTGAAGAAATGTCTGTTCATGTCTCCTGCCCATTTTTTAATTGGGTTATATGTTTTTTGGGTGTTGAGTTGTATAAGTTCTTTATATATTTTGGATACTAACTCTTTATCAGATATGTTATTTGCAAATATATTATCACATTCCATAGGTTGTCTTTTAGTTTCCTTGATTGTTTCCTTCTCTGTGCATAAGCTTTTTATTTTTATCCCAATAGTTTATTTTTTCCTTTTCTTTCCCTTGCCTCAAGAAAAAAGTTGCTTTGGCTGATGTCAAAAAAGTTATTGCCTGTGTTCTCTTCTACAATTTTTAGAGTTTCAGGTCTCATATTTATGTCTTTAATCCTTCTTGAATTTATTTTCTGCATGATGTAAGAAAGTGGTTGAATTTCATTCTTTTGCATGTCACTATCCAGTGTTCCCAACATCATTTGTTGAAGAGACTATCCTTTTTCACACAGGAAATTCTTTCCTACTTCGTCAAAGATAAATTGAGCATATAGTGGAGGGTTTATTTCTGGATTTTCTATTCTGTTTATTTGATATATGTACCTATTTTTGTGCTAGTACCATACTATTTTGATTACTACAGCTTTCTAATATAACTTGAAGTCCTGAATTGTGACGCATCCAGCTTTGCTTTTCTTTTTCAAGGTTGCTTTGGCTATTTTGGGTCTTTTGCAGTTTCATACAAATTTTAAGATTGTTCTAGCTCTGTGAAAAATGCTGTTGGTATTTTCATAGAGATTGAGTTAAATGCATAAATTTCTTTGGATAATATATATATTTTAGCAAGATTTTTTCTTCCAATCCATAAGCATGGAGTATTTTTCCAATTCTTTGTGTCATCTTAGTATCTGTCATCAGTATTTTACAGTTTTCAGAGTACAGGTCTTTCACCTCTTTGGTTAAGTTTATTCTTAGATCTCTTACTGTTTTTGGTGCAGTTGTAAATAGGATTGTTTTCTTAATTTCTCTTTCTGCTGCTTCATTATTGGTGTAAAGAAATGCAACAGATTTCTGTACATTGATTTCATATCCTGAGACTTTACTGAATTTGCTTATCAGTTCTAGCAATTTTTTGATGGATTCTTATATATATATATATATACACATATATAACATACACATATATATATGTTATATAATACGTTATACATGTTGTTATCTTTTACATCCTTTTATTTTGTGAATTCTTTGATTTTTTACAGAAATATTCTGCTTTTGTTTTTACCTTTCTACTGTCACTTTAAGTCTCTCCTTTACATTCAAAGAGTCCCCTTTAATATTTCTTGCAGGGATGGTTTAGTGGTTATGAATTCCTTTAGTTTTGGTCTGGGAAACTATCTCTCTTTCTACTCTGAACAATAGCCTTACTGGATAGATATTCTTGGCTGCAGGTTCTTCCCATTCAGCACTTTGAATATTCATGCCAGTCGCTTCTGGCTTGCAAAGTTTCTGCTGAAAAAAAAAATCTCCTATTAGCCTTATGGGTTTTCCCTCATAAGTTACTGTGTTCTTTCATCTTGCTGCTATTAAATTTTTTTCTTTAGTGCTACATTTTTCCAACTTAATTAAAATATGTCTTTGTGTGTGCTTTTGTTGATTTTGATGGGAGTTCTTTGTATATCCTGGACCTGGATATATTTCCTTCCCCAGATTAGGAAAGTTTTCAGCTATTATTTCTTGAAATAAATTTTTCTCCCCTTTTTTCTCTCCCTTCTTCTTCTGGGAATCCTATAATATGAATGTTATTATGTTTGATGGGATCACTGAGTTAAGTCTATTCTCATTTTGCATAATTCTTTTTTCTCTATTTTGTTCAACTTGATTACTTTCCATTTTTCTGTCTTCTAGGTCACTAATTTGTTCAAGTGTGTTTTTCATTTAATATACCCTTCATCTCTACTATATTATTCTTTATCTCTGTATTAAGGATCTCATTCATATCTTCCACTGTTTTCTCAAGTCCAGTGAGTATCATTATATCATTACTTTAAATTCTGTATTAGGGCACCTGGGTGGCTCAGTCAGTTAAGTGTCCGACTTTGGTTCAGGTCATGATCTCATGGTTTGTGGGTTCGAGCCCCACATCAGGCTCTGTGCTGACAGCTCAGATCCCAGAGTCTGCTTTGGATTCTGTGTCTCCTTCTTCTCTCTGCTCCTCCCCCACTCACACTCTTGTTCTCTTTCTCTCAAAAATAAATAAATAAACAAACAAAATTTAAATTCTCTATCAAGCGTGTTACTTATATCCATTTTGCTTAGCTCTCTGGCTGTGTCCTTCCTTGTCTTGTTCTTTCATTTGGGATAAAAGTCTCTGTCTTCTCATTTTGTCTTAGTCTCTGTGCCTATTTCTGTGCATTAGGTAAGTCATATATGTCTCCTATTTTTGACATTAATGGCTTTATGAATAAGAGGTCCTGTAGTGTCCTGCTGTGTGGTATTTCCTGTTCCCAGGGCCTGGCACTTGTGGGAGTTTCTCCAATGTGTGCTGCATGTGCCATGCTGTTGTATCCTGGCCACTTTATCCATCAGGCCAGTAATCTTCAGAGGCAGTCTTTGCCTGTTGTGGCCAGTGTTTTCCTGTTGGTCTGAATGTGGCTAATTTAACTAGGTATGCTTTGGTCTGTTTGTGGAATGAGACCTGTCACCACTACCACCAGAACTGGGTTCTGCAAAAACTCCCACATCAGAAGCTGCATTGTTGGCAAGGGCCTGGAATAGTCATCTTCTGGGGGAGGGGACCCACAAATCTGGGACTGAGGCTAGCATGACTGGGAGGGGTAGTTCCACTGGAATGCAAGGGGGTGGCCTTTGATGTAAGCAAGTTAGGTAGTGAGTGTCAGAGATACATTGGTTCCCACAGCTGTTCCTCTTTTCTAAAATGAGAAGACTGAGAGATGAACTTATCTACCTATGATAACATAGAACATAAATGGCAGCCCTTAGTTAAAACTCTGGTTTAATTCCATAACCTCTACTCTTAACAATCTTCTATAATGCCTCATGTTGACTGGAAATGAAAGCAGTTACAGGAGATGGAACAGGAATGGGACACTGACTGCCACTATAAATAGAGACTGCAGGAATGGATTTTTAATATGTAGACAGATATAGATAGATAGATTGATAGATAGATAGTCAGTCACATATTACTGGCTTCTGATCTTAATTGAATTCTTGATCTTAAAGTAACATAAAGGTAACTGTGTCCCCTCAGTTGACAGCATGATAAAAAAGCCAACCTAATAGTTATGGATGCAGGAAATATGAATGTGTCAGCAAGTCAAGGTTGAGGTTTTTTCATGATACTTAGAACCAGGAACAATAGAAACTTAATTCTGTTGTCACAGCCTATTAAAATTTACAAAGTTCTTTATGTAAAATTCAACCATTCTTTCTGAAGAGTCCATAAAATACTTCACAATTCTTTGTCATATGGTTAAGTCTTTCATAATTTGAGAGAAATAAACAGGAATATGTCACAGGACAAAGGAATTAGAGTATAATAAAATTCAGTCAGTATCTCCCAGTTGCCATTTTAAAGGAAACCATGATACAAAGAAACTGAAAACTGTAAGGACTCTTTCTATGCTTTAATCACCCTTTTTAAAATGTGCATTTGGTTAGAAATTCAAAATAGAACCATTTAAAATTAGTACTATTAAATACACAATAAGAATGGTGAAATATCATAAATGTCTTTTAGAGAAATAAACAATTTACAAATTAGCAGAAGAAGCATGTAAAGTGATTATACAGATGATGTTTTCATTCTGAGCAAATGGCTTAACTGAGGTAAAAAGTGGTTGTCTTGCAGATGAAAGAAAAACAGAAAAGGGAACTCTGTGTCTCTTGCTGTACATTGTGATCCAAAGTGCATATGACTCTACAGAGAGGAATTACTTGATGTTGTTGCTTAACCAAATAATCCTTGCAGAGATGTCCAGAGGCTACACCACAGCTTCCCGTTTTCCTGTTATGAGATTTTTTGATCTGTAAATTCTCCCCAAACTAATTTTGCCTGAGTTGACATTGCGTGAGCACTCCTGTTTTATTTTATTTTTACATTCTAAACTGTACATCTGTCTTTGGATTTTTTTAAGGTTTCTTCTTAACCTGCTGGTCTCACACTAAATGCCCCACTGTAGGACAGGAATAGAATGTTTCCACTGTGCAGTTTTTCCACTTACTCAATCAGAAGTCATATGAGGCATAAATCTTAGAAGAGTTCAGTGGATTCCACATAAACTCTAAAATTGTATCTCAAATAAAAATATATATATATCTATCCTGTAGAATCCTGATTATCCATTGCATGACATAATAGCAGTTGACCTTAGAAATAAAAAGAGCCTGAAATGAAGTGGTATAGAATTTGGAATTGAGATGATGATAATAATAATAATAATAATAATAATAATATTTATTGTGTACTACTATGCTAAGTACTCTGCTAGGGACATATCATACATTATCTTTTAATCTTCAAAAGAATCCAGTTAGATACATGCTAAAAATATTACCATCCCCAATTTACAAATGAGGAAACTGAGGCACAGAGAACTTAAGAAACTGCTCACATCACATAGCTAGTTTGTGGAAAAGCCCTAATTTGAACTGAGTAGTCTGCATTTACAGACCATGCCTCAACAACTCTGCACATTGCCTCTCAATCTGGGTAGAAAGACCAAGAATCCTAATTAGACAAAATATACCCAATGGCAAGTACCTAGATAAAGGAAAATGGAGAAAGGCCATACGACTTGAAAATTAGTAACAATAGTGCTGTCATCAAAGAAAATAAAGAAAGTTTGGGGAATGTTGAGTTTAAGTGCCAGCAGAACTACCAGGTAGAGATGTTCAGTAAACATTTATAAATACAGGTCCAGAGTTCCAAGGGAGAGAACTTAAATAGACATTTGGAAGTCATCTTCACATAGATGAGGTTTAGAAAATTGGAAGCAGATAATTCAAAGAAAAAAACAGAAAAAGAAGAGGGATCAGAAGATGTACAACCTTAGTGAATGCTACCATCTAGGTGATAGAAATAACGTTAGAAAACTAGGAAAGGTAGACAAGCGGTGCTCAGGTAGAAAGAAAATTTTAGGAGATAGGAGTGCCTGGATGGCTCAGTCAGTTAAGCCTCTGACTTCAGCTCAGGCCATGATCTCATGGCTGGTGGGTTTAAGCCCCGTGTGAGGCTCTGTAGTGACAGTTCATAGCCTAGAGCCTGCTTCAAATTCTGTCTCCCTCTCTCTCTCTGCCCCTCCCACACTCACCCTCTATCTCTCTCTCTCAAATATAATAAATAAATGTTAAAATTTTTTTTTAATTTTAGGAGACAGAGATCAATACTCCATAATATAGGAAAATGAGACCTGAAATTAATCTACTACATTTGATATTTAAAAGGTATATTGGGCGCCTGGGTGGCGCAGTCGGTTAAGCGTCCGACTTCAGCCAGGTCACGATCTCACGGTCTGTGAGTTCGAGCCCCGCATCAGGCTCTGGGCTGATGGCTCGGAGCCTGGAGCCTGTTTCCGATTCTGTGTCTCCCTCTCTCTCTGCCCCTCCCCAGTTCATGCTCTGTCTCTCTCTGTCCCAAAAATAAAATTTAAATAAAACGTTGAAAAAAAAAATTTTTTTTTAAAAAATAAAAGGTATATAAAGAACTTCAGGACAGTGGTTTCATTTTAATGTTTATTTATTTTTGAGAGAGAAAGACAGAGCATGAGTCGGGGAGTGCGGGGGGAGGCAGAGAGAGACTGAGACAGAATCCGAAACAGGCTGCAGGCTCCAGGCTCTGAGCTGTCAGCACAGAGCCTGACACAGGGCTCGAACTCACAAGCTGTGAGATCATGACCTGAGCCAAAGTCGGATGCTTAACCAACTGAGCCACCTAGGCACCCTGACAGTGGTTTCATTTTAGTGGTAAGTATTTTTATAAACAACTGGGATAAAAAAATAGAAAATGTGTTGATCAAATCTATAAATGTCATAAGGATAAAAGTTAGTATCATCAAGTGATTCACCATTGAAACGAATATTTAATATACTATAAGGATAGGCCAAAATTAGTATTATGCAATTTAGTTGAGGCAAGTAAAATATTATATATGATCCCAAAAATAAAGGTGAATTAATTATCAGTAATTCATATAAAAATTACATTAGTGGTGTATTTTTTAATTTAAAATTTCCTTTTATTAAAAAATGAATATAATCACATTATGAAAGATTTATTCAAATACATTTTTTCAAAAATATGTAATCTTACTGTACTAACAAGATCAGTGTTAGCATTGTGTGTTTATTTATAATCCTTTTGTCTCCTCTATCTGTTTCATACAAGGAAGCAATACAGGGTGGATACAATTTTATACCCTGCTGTTTTTCACTCAACCTTGTACAATTAGCAATTTATATACTGTATGGCTATATTAATATTTATATGTTTTAGTGACCATGTAACAATTTCCCAACTAATTAATGCAACATAGTTTATCTACCCAATCCTCTAATTTTAAAGATTAAGTTGTTTTCAATTTTTTATTTTGGATACAGGATTATACTCACTTTATTAAACAAACTGGGATAATTTTAATATTTTATATTTACAGCATAATTCATATTTTATATTTATCTTTACATATGTTACATTTTTGTGTTTTATAGCAGGAAGGCTATCTGATTCATGAAATGTTAAATGGAGTCACCTGTAAAACAATATCAATCCAGAGTCTTATTTAGAAAACATGTCTTTTATTTTTAAATGTTTTATTTATTTATTTGGAGAGAGAAAGAGAGCAAGAGCAGGGAAGGGGCAGGGGCAAGGAGAGAGAGAAAATCCCAAGCCTGATATGGGGCTCCATCCCACAAACTGTGAGATCATGACTTGAGCTGAAACCAAGAGTCAGACACTTAACTGAGTCAGACCCGGTGCCTCTAGACAATATTTCTTGACAATATTTCTCAATTTCTCCTATATTTTTTGTCTTATATTTGAAGTCTCAGATTTCTTATTTAAGTTTTTATGTTTCATATTTTTCTAGAATTTTTTTCATATTTCATTTTGAATTCCCAGACTTATTAGAGTTGTGTATTGCAGAAGGTACCAAATTTTTTCTATACAAGGCCAAAAAATAAATATTGTGTGAGTATATCATCTCTTTCATCAACAATCAAGTCTTCTGTTTCCATATGGAAGCAGCCATAGAGATTATATAAACAAATGGATGTGGCTATGTTCCAATAAAACTACTTATGGAAACAAATTTGCATTTTATATAAGTTTCACATCATTAAATATTATTCTTTTTATTTTTTCAATCATTTAAAACTACAAAGATCAGTTCTTAGCTCATATTCCTTCCAATTGAAGATCAAATTGCTTTATCTGACACTCCTTTCACTCAGAAAGAAGCTCATGCCCAATGGGCATCTTTAGGTTATGGAGAAAACATATATCTTATTTGGGCATGCTTCTCTGATCCATTTCCCTATAAGCCAAGTTTTAAATGGCACCAAGAACAAGATAAGGTACTGCAACTTTTCCAAAATGATACAGTAGCTGTTCTGACTTGGTCAGATGGTCCAATGGTTCTTAGAGTGGTCCTTAGAGTGGTCCTCTGGCAGATAGGAATGCTCTGTGGAGCTTTAATCAGGCCCATATAGGTAAATCACAGTATAGAGCTATTGGATTTTAAGCAAAGCTATATTGTCCTCTGGAGATAACTATTCTCCTTTTGGAGGGGGGGAAAAAAACCACTTTGGGCATAGTATTGGACTTTAACAGAGACTTACTGTTTGGCCACAGCCTGCAAAGTTATCAGGTGATCTGACATTCCCATCATGAAATGGATATTCCTTCAATCATCACACCTTAAATTTGGCCTACACAGCAACATTCACCATCAAATGAAAGCAGAATATACAAAATTCAGTTTGAGCAAGTGTTAAATGTACAGTAAGTTGCATGAGCAATTGGCTGAGTCCACAGATCCTAGTCCTACTACATTATCTCTTTTCCCCTTTCTCTGAAACTATACTGTTCTCATGGTGACTTCCCCATGACCAAGTGACTGAGGAAAATTGGGGCCAGATTTAGAGATAGTTCTACAGGATATTCTGGCCAATACCCAAAGTAGACAACTACATCTTACAGGTCCACTCTGGAGAGGTCATGAAGGAAAATTATAAAGTTATCTCTTCTCAGTAGGCATGACTTCAATCAGACATAATTATTTGCCTTGCCTGGAAGGAGAGATTGCCAGAATGATCTCTATAGTTTCATGGATGGAGGCTGATAGTTTTGCTAGATACTCAGAGTTTTTCTGTAACCCCAAAAATACAGAACACTGTTCCTCACTCTCTTCTTTTCTATGATGGATTATGCCTTTCAGATTACTGTACCCCGCTTCCTCTCATCTTCACCACTGCACATCTTTCATTAATAGAAAGTCATAGAATGGACATAGATAAGGATGCATATTATAGACATAGAAAAAAAGTTTGTAGGGATGAACAGAGAAGAACTGAACTTGTTCATCTTATAAAAGTTTTCATAGTATAGAGCATTTGCTACTATCTTTCCAATTAATGGAAGTTTATATCTCTGAATAGGTAAGTAGTGGAAAAAGTAGAAAGCTACCCTTTTTATGGCTGAACTTCCTATTTTATCTCAATTCTCATCTACTTTTTAGCTAGTCAAAACTTCTATAGTCTAAAACTGATAAATTTTTTATATCTATGAATTTTCAAAATTATTTTGATTTTAAATATGGGAAAAAACAAATCAAGTTATTCTAGCCAAACTGCATTTTAGCCCAGAAGTCAGGGTCAATTCTTCAATACCAGGGGCTTTGATTAAATAATTTAGCTAACTAGCTCTTTTATAGATAATAATGTACTTAGTACATTACAGAAGCTGAAAGAAATGAAGGCCATGTGGATGAACAGCAGTCTAGGTAAAGGGACTTTATATCTAAGGAAGAGAAGACATAAGAGTATGAAACCATGGTGGAATGGCTGCCTTCAAATATTTAAAAATCATCATAAGAGGTATATCAAAGTATCAAAAGGTAGAAAATTTATTTATTAATAAGTTTGATAAAATTGGAATGTAGGTTGTGATTCAACATTAAAAAAATTGAGTTGCCAAAAGAAATATTCAAGCAGAAGCTGGATAATCAACTATCATAGGTTTTTTGAAAGGGATCCTGCATCAAAGACAAGGTTGATCTATTCTTTATAATAACCTAAAATCTTACCAATGTTTTAATTTCAGGAGAAAGACAGTTCCTCTGAACTATAAAAGGGAGTTTCTTTTCCAATCTGTAACACCATATTTTAAAATGACAGTTACTGAAAGAAAAGATTTTGTGAACAAAAATAATGTCAAATGAAAGTTAGAAGGTTTTTGTTGTTACTATAAGTGATGAATCACTGGCTTCTGCTCCTGAAACCAATACTGCACTGTATGGTAACTAATGTGAATTTAAATAAATACGTTTTTTTTTTAAAAGGAAAAAAGAAGCAGTGTAAAAAAAGGCATTCCCAGAAATTCCTCTAGGTCAAATGATGTGTAGAGAATTTTTTCTGTAATACCCCCTAAGCCAACTAATATATAACAAAGCTCAGACTCATACGGTAGAAGTCAGTCTCACATGGCAAAGAAAGTCAACACAAAAGATTTAACCATATTTCATATTAAAGATTTCTCTTAAAACTTGTTAAACCTGCCCTCTCTCTTCCTCTAGTCTTCTAAACACTCAGGTTTTTTAACCCATTCCTTAATCCTCGTTGAAGTAGTTTTCATTTTCTGATTGGAATATTTGAGGTTCAGTTCTTTCCACTTCCTTTCAATGGGACTCAGAAGGCAAAAATTTGTTTCTCCTCTTTTGCAGTAGGTTTCACAAAAGCAGGTTTCCATTTGTGGTGGCCTACAGCTATTGAGTGCTGGCCATAACTGGGTAGGTCTGCTTAATTCTAAGCTTCAGTAATAGGAAGGCCACTATTGCTACACATCCATGTCACTTTCTCCTTTGTGAGTTTTATTACTAAGAAAGTAGATATTTGGTTCTACTGACCCCACTGCATCACTCAACTGATTTTTATAACTCAAGCTGGAAAACCAAGGTTGTCATTTACAGGCCCCCTCAAAGTCCAAGACACTTCATATCTCTTATTCTGTCCACTTCTTGGCATCATCCTGCCACTCTTTACAAGCATTCTATATAGTTGCCATGCAACTTGTAATTTCCCAGATGTACCTTCTTGTTTTCACCACGAGAATTGTCAATATGTCATCTCCCCCTGTTTGTGGAACCCTCCCAAACTCCTATCCTTTATTAAAAAGCTTGAAGACAATTTGAAATTCATTACCTCTTGAAAAATCATCCTTGATATATCCAGAAACAAATCTGATTTTGGTACAAGTGAGCCCTAATAAAGAGGCTGACCAAGTCTTAAAAAGTGTACATATCATAAATTAATATGTCAAATCCTATAGGAATGACCCAAATTCCACTGAAAAGCTATCATCTAAAAACACTTTACATTGTCTAGTTTCAATTTTCCTATAATTACCCTCAAAAAGTATATCAATGACCAAGTCAAACAGTTAAAAGTTGAAATAAAATTTACTAGATTTAATAAGATGTTTTTAGTCAAAAAACCCAGAAATACCTGAATCTTGCTCCAGACCACAGTTGTCCCTTGCCATAAGGTTCCCAAGGAAACAGACCACAAGGAATATTGGCAAAGGAGAAAAAAAGAGAAAAAACAAAAAACTTTATTATTAGCTGGGCATTGGTTCCTAAACTCAAGTGAAGACTATACTAAGCTAGAATTTGCTGTGTATTATGCTAGAGACGTAAAGGGACTCTGAGCCTAAGCTGGAACCTGAAGCCTTTCTCTCTGGCCAGCCACAAAGAGAAAGAGAACAAAAAAAAAAAGTGTTAAGTCTGGAGAAGGACTTGAGTCTGGTAAAGACTAGGCTGGAGATACATATGAGGAGCCATTTGCCTAGAGATGGTATTGCAGGTTTTGAAACTAGAAGAAATGACCCAGTCAATGAGTGAAATAGGAAAGAAAAGATCAAGATTGAGCCCTAGGGGGATAAGAATGTACCACCTGTGACTGTAGCAGTGTCCAGAAGGAGGAAATTATATGCTATCTTTGAAGCTGAGACAGAAAAATTATACTTCAAGGGAGTATATATGCTATTTTTTAATGTTTATTTATTTATTTTGAGAAATAGAGTGTATGTGAGCACGAGCTGGGGAGGCATAGAGAGAGGGAAGGAGAGAGAGAATCCCAGGCAAGCTCCATGCTGTCAGTGCAGAGCCCTATGCAGTGCTTGAGCCCACCAACCATGGGATCATGACCTGAGCTGAAATCAGGAGTCAGATGCCTAACCAACTGAGCTACCCAGGCGTCCGAAGGAGTATGGATGCTATTATTCAAATTCTACTGTTGGGCAAAATAAGATATGGACTGAAAAAAGCCCACTGGGTTTAGTAACATGAGGATCACTGATGACTTTGAATACAAAATATAAATAGAAGTACCAGTCTCACCACTGACTAGCAATGTGACTGTGGGCAATCTGACTTTTGGTCCCTCAAACCTTCAGTCTGGAGATGACAATGGTAACAATAATTCCTAATTCAAAGTGTCATAATGCAGGTTAAATGAAATAACATACATTAAATGTTCAACACAGGGCCTGCCACATTGCAAGCTTTCAAATATTAGCTGGCTGTTAGTTCTAGAAGAATAAAGACAGGTCAAAGGCAAACCAATATCCCTTGCTCTTTTTTCTCATACAGGCACTATGAGATTCCATAGTTGTTTCTCCGTATACATCAAGCTAGATCAGTTTCCCAATTCTTCTGTTCTCTTCTCTCTAAATCCTAAAAGTTATCTTCTCCAATATAGTTATTTATTTATAAAATTAAAGTTCATAATTTCCATGAGGCAAAGCAGCATAATGTTTTATAAGTAGCTCCAGTTGCTTTTTAAGCAAATACATTTTGGTAAAAGAAAGAAGCAGCCAAACATCTCTTTTTCATCTGAAACTCAAACCCCAAGGTACTACTGTCATCCTAAGCAGTTTTCAGTTAGTGCTGAATACATATGCACACAGTAAATATGCATATACAGTAACAGCAGAGTATGCAGCTTCCAAATTTATTGTACCTAATAAAATTATGTGCTGAAATGGTCCTATCTGCCCACAATATGTCTATGGCAGAATGCTGGTGACCTAATAAAAAACTTTAATTCCCATTTGACATTCTTCATAGTAGTAATCTCTGTGCTGACAGGTGGCTAGTAATTTCAAAAGTAATTATGGGGATACTATCTGCAAATGTTTGGGAATATACTACAAATTCTTATAAATGGGTATCATAGGAATATGTGGAAAATGATGGCTAATATAACTTTTATTATAAAGAGACACATTCTCCTTAAGAACATCTGGAAGACCTTGTGTGTGAAAGAGTTAGAAGTGGGTAACAGGGATTGTGCATAGAACCCTGGCATTTCACAAGTATACACAGCTTCATAATGTCAACAAGACATTGATTTGGTGCAAGGATTCTAAGCCTTCACCCTGCATCACCTCCCTCCTGGGCTCAACTTCAGGACAGGAGCCAGATGGATAATTCCCCCTTTTCTTTTTCCAACAAAAGGAACAAACCAGGACAGTATATCAAGTATATAACTGCTAACAAAAGTCAATGGGTGTGCATGGATGTATTTTCTTCCTGCAAGTGTTCTTTAAGTGAAACGTTCTGCATGTAGCTGGAATGTAACTGTTGGTTGTTTAGTTTCTCAAATGATGACAGTCTCAAAAATCTTAAGTATTATTTGCCAGCAGCTGCATTTTGCTAAAAAACTAAAATAATGCCTATTTACACAAGCGCAGGGTCTTGTCCAAAGGCAGCTCTCCACTAGATCTAATTCTATTTGACATTATTTCCTAAATTATGGAATATATCAGAATATACCCCTATTATGGTTAAATCTTTCATTAATAATAAAAACATGATCTACATAAGATGTATGAACCAATGCATTATACACATAATTTGTCCTCCAGTGATCTCATGTTTCTTGAACCTCCCCCTCTTTAAAGTTCATACACTTTACTTTTGTAGAGTAAAAGGGCTTTATCTATAAAATTCACTGCAGTTTATTTCTAGGAATCATATATCTGAAATAAAATGTATTTAAATATGTATCCTCTGCAGTATACCACCAAATTTTATTTGAAATAGTCATGGTAACAACATTCTTTACAATTTCAAGTTAAAAATTACTAACTCAAATAGTTTGATCACTCATAAACTGTCAGTTCTTTTCCAGATATCAAATATATAAGTTATATTTGTATAGAACTTTGTGAAGCAGTTTTACAAACCTTTTATTTACGTTTCACTACAATCTAGCGAAATATGCAGGACTGATTACTCTGGTTTTATCATTCATGAAACGGAAGCTCAGGAAAATAAAATAGTTTGGATTACATGCCTAATACACACACAACACAGGAAAGATAAACTGAGATCTTCTTGTTCCTAGCTGGTCACTTTTAATTACTCAAGAAGTTTCTGTAGCAAAAAAAAAAAAACACAAAAAAGTCACATTCTAAAGACAAATTTCACCTTCAAAATCTTCAAAATCTTCAGCTCTCATATTATTATTCATATTCATTCTGCATATTAAAGATTAACCTTACTTAAAAAGAAGTCTGCTTTTGCCCTCTTTGACTACAAGATAATCTCTAGGAAGAATGTCTTTGTTTACTTGGGGCTCTGGCTGCCTAACAGTTTCACAATGTGAATTATGATGGGTGCTTTGGGCCATATAGTAACCGCACTACCTCCAAGAGGGATGGAGACTAGAGATCAGCCACGTGGGCAGTCAACCATGGAGCCCCAATGGCTCATGACCATTCCCTGTGTGTATTATGATGTATTATCACACATCATTGTTGGGAAAATAATGCTGCTCATAACTCCAGGGGAAAGGACAACTGAAAGCTCTGTATTTGGAGCCCTCCTGGACTCTGTACGAGGCCCTTCTTTCTGTGG
The DNA here is from genome assembly GCF_023721935.1 of Panthera uncia. Lineage (NCBI taxonomy): Eukaryota > Metazoa > Chordata > Mammalia > Carnivora > Felidae > Panthera > Panthera uncia. The sequence goes on from NC_064811.1 coordinate 105,339,814, forward strand.
CTGATTTTCATCTGTCTCCTTTCGCTATAATAAATTACAACTGTTGAGTATAACAGTCTTCAGTGAATTCTGAGAATCCTAGCCAATCATCAAATCTGAGGGAGGTCTTGGGAATCCCCAAACTTGGGATTGATGTCAGAAGTGAGGGGTCGTGTGGACTACATTCTCTGACTTCACAGTTGGCTGACTTCTCACCTTCATATGAAAGTAATATTTCCTTGTAAGATCAATTGGTTAGTCCTTACTTTGAAAAGAAACCCATTTTAATTTCATCAGGACAATCTGGTTTCTTATAAAACAGTTTTGTGAGAATTACCAAGATTTTGACTCTACACATATGAAATAGAATCCTTCAGATATAGTATGTAGTATTTTCTCTCTCAATACTAATCTACTTTCTGTGCTATAGTAGGAGACACCGAAACTACAATATAATGCCTAATGTTATATGTATAACCATTCTTTTCTCTCCATTACAATAAATAAAGCCAACAAGGCCATGTGTCACTCCTACTTACAAAGCATTAAATTGGGCATTAAATTCAGAAAACTTGGGGCAGTACAAGTCAACCAAATTAAGAAAAAAATATCCATCCTGTATTTAATCCCCTTAAACACTGAGAAAATGAAGAAACTGATACCCATATGTACAACAAATCCAACTTGGAAAGTGCATAAGCCAGTTCATAAAGTTTTACATATTTTAAGCACAAAACTCTGGGGTCAACATGGCAAATGCATCACTTGATTCTTCTTTTTCCAAAAAGAGGTGAAATAAGATTCTTAATCCCATATGAACCTGGGTGCTCTAAAAATCTTTGTAAATAGAGTTTCTTGTTACAGTGACCACTGAATATCCTTCTAAGCCTTAGAGTGTTCCAGAAATATAAGCTTTTCTACTGGAAGGAAATCTAAAATGAAAACGCTGGGAGATATTTAAATCTCCTAAAAGATACCACTGAGCTTCCTAAATTTTCCTCAATGAGATTTCAATTACAGGAAAAACCTTAAAAAAAAGAATCTCTTTTTCCAACATCCCAAAATAATAATGACAAAGGTAAAATAGCTCTATTTATTATTGGTCTCAAAAAAAGATTAATTTGAGGCCTAAAATATATCGAAGTTACTAGGGACAGTACACTCATCCAAACAGTATTATTTCATTTAAGTTTCCCTTGTCACCAGAGAACATGTATATTCCTACGGATGTTCTGATATCGAGTAAACAATTGTATTATATCCTAACTGCCTTTTTAAGTAATGTGATTTTTTCTTTAAGATACATAGAGTTGATAATATTGTACAACAAATTATAAAGCAGTAGTACCTAAAAAGGAAATACCAAAGTTATATAATAATCTAAAAGAACCCAGAGGCATCAGAAAAAAATAAGCCAACATCTAAAAATTGCCCAACCTGATTAACTGTGTCTTCAGTATCACCTAAAGCAAATACAAAAGGACCAACAGGTGACACTCCTTGACTGAAAAAAGGAGGTCTACATGGGTAACATTTATACTCCCTTATTGCATAGAGGTTCAAGTCAACCTGCTATAATCACAGCAGAGGGTATGAGATTTTACATTCATGAGCACAAATGTTTCTCTTTATAGGCCTTTTGCTTTACAGACTCATGAATCTGTGAGAAACAACAGACTTTATGAGGGCTTTCCATGGATAACATTCATGAATCTTAGTAATGGCCCAGTTATCATTTCATCAACATCACACTGAATTTCATTGTAAGGACAAGGTTAGTGACTTCCTATCAGAAATGCAGATAAAGAAATTGGCCCAAAAGTCCTTAATGTCTTTGATTAGAAAATCACTTCTCCCAAATTCTTTCCTCACAAGCTTTTCATCCTCTGCTCTCCTCTTTTCCCATTTATTTTTTTCATGTAGCAAATCCCAGCTCTTTGTACAAGCTCAGGTCAAATATTATATCCTCTTTGAAGCTTTCCCTGACAAAGTCCTGCCTCCCTCCATGAGGTCATCACACCATCGTTACCATCACACCATCGTTACCATCATTTAGTACCTGGTACCTAGCCCCATTAGCATTTACATCTGTATATTATAAGTTTTTGCTGTACCTTTTCAATTGTATCCTTAGCATTTAGTAGAGCCACTAGTAGGCACGCAGTCAATATTTGTGGAATCCACAGATTAACAGATGAAAGAAAGAAAAAAGTCTCCCTGATATTATGGTTTTATTTAATACCCAGAAAACACTGGTAGACATGAAAATTAAAATGAATTACAAAATTTTTCATGAATCTAAATAAAAAGTAAATAGAGGGGCATCTGGGTGGCTCAGTTGGTTGAGCATCCAAGTTTGGTTCTCACCATGATCTCACAGTTTATGAATTTGGGCCCTACATCGGGCTCTGTGCTGACAGCTCAGAGCCTCCTTCAGATTCTCTCTCTCTCTCTCTCTCTCTCTCTCTGCCCCTCCCCTCTTTGTGCTCTCTCTCTCTCTCTCTCTGTCTCTCTCAAAAATAAATAAATAAACATTTTTTAAAAAGGTAAATAGAATTTCAAGTAGTTTCTGCCATGGCAAAAGTGAATAGAAGTATTGAATTCCTATTTATAAGAACAAAACTGACCACATAACAGAGATGTATTTCTTATATCCTCAGGTTGTTTAATATCCATCATCATTTTAGTAATCCTGATTGTAATCTAAATGGTACATCTAACTTAATCATCAAGAAACAACATGACCTGCATATGAGGAAGAAAAAGTAGGTAAAATATTCAGTGAGAATGATCACCTCACACAATAATTCTTACTGAACTCAAGTTTTTAGATCCTTAGATTATGTGAATATTGAAACCACATCAAAACCAGTCTGGTTTCACAGACTCATAGAATCACTCAACTGTTGGCTTTTATTGAGAGAGGAGACTAGAAAACAAGGATTAAAAATGCATACAAATACTTACAAAGAAATTTAAGCCTCCTTTATTTTATAGATAAAGAAACTGAAGCCCAGAAACATTAAATGGCCTATAGAAGAGCACCCTGTTCAATATAGTTCACATTAATGAAAGGCAACCAAAATGGCTTGAAAACTACACTTAATATTTTTATTTTGCCATCTCCCATCAAAGCTCTGAGCATGCGGCATTATGGCTACCACTTGTATATCCATACAAGAAGGGCTGAGATCCTTTACACTGGATATAGCAGCTCCCACATAACAGAAACCTAACAGGTTCTAATAGGAGTAGCTTTCCTCAGAAGGATTTGAAGAGTAATTGAGCTTCCAGGATCATAAGGCAAAGTTTGGGTGCTGGTAATTATTCTAGTTTTTTTTTTTTCCTAAGCCAGTTCTACTCTTACACTCATATTCACATGTTTATTAAGCATGATTCTGAATCATAACTACAGACTACACTGTTTGCACTAACCAGTCATCTCACAAATATGGGCTCTATTATCATGTTTACTAAACAAGAGTTTTCACTTAGTCAAAACCCTCCTATTGAAAAAGCCATTTCAAAAACCAAGCCCTACTGAGAGTGGGCCAGATAGAGTACTGAGTTCTTGGGCTGGGGGGGTGGGGGGGGGGGATATTTGTTAATGACTGCTTGATTTCCTAAAGATTACCCCTCAGTATCTAGCGTTGTGTTTCTTCTTTTTGAATATTAATGGAAATTATCTATGAAATTGTCAAAGAAAAATTGCACAAAACAAGTTAATGAACTAAGGAAGACTTTCCTCAAGACTACTGCAATAGGGGAGAGAGATGAAAGGCAACTCTGTTGAAACAAAAGACAAGACATTTAAGCCCTGTGATAAGCTAATGGATAAGCACTGAAGGACATTAGGAGAAGGCTGGTCAATGTGATTAGACAATTTTATGTTACTAATCAGTATTAAATAGAGTAACATTCCTACCCTCCCACACAGTCTGAGAAGTAGGGGGCCCTCTCTTTCTTGATGCTTACATTTAAAGGGATGGTTCTCAGTCCCTCTAAGAAAGACATTCCTGGACTGTAAAACTGACAAGAGGCTGATAGAAGATTTTCATCTTGAAAGGGTAGACAAAGAATATAATCACAAATTTTCTAAAGTAAATGTTCCAAGAAAAGGGAGATCAGGGGCCTTTATTTGAACGAAACAAGTCTGGAATTTAAGCAGGCTGAAAACCATTATAGTGGTCTTGGTCAATACCAGCTAAACTACAAATTCCTTACTCTAGCCATTCTTACTCAACAGGCCCTGGTGTGAGCACAGGAAATATCAATTTTTAAAACACTCCAATTCTCATGTAAGAGTTCCATGGAATGGCTAACAGGTTTCAACTCATATCAATTGGTTGGCTTCTTTAAACCCTGTGTCAATACAGAGAAAATATTCAAGCTCAGAAAGAGGGCCATGATCAATTGGAGACATTCTGGAATAAGCAAAAAATGGGAATGAATAGAGCCTATAGGCATGCTGTGCTATTGCTATCAGCAATAGGTGTTTCCCTGATGGCATAATTCCCATCAGTAGCCACATAACTATTCCGTCCAAAAACAAAAACAAAACAAAAAAGTGAAATCCTCTGAAGTCTCTTTCCTGAGTGAGTCACTATTTTAAGTTTCCCTTGAAACACTACAACTTTAAAGATGCTAAATGGCTTAAAATCATTTGCACGGCACAAAGAATATCCCATTTGTAAACAAAAATTCAAGAACCTATTACCTTATAGCCATTTCAGGAGGTACACTGGTCTAGAATATATTAGTACATTTCCTCCAAATGCAAGACAAATTATTGAACCCTGAACCCACCCAGGATTTAAAGAGGTATAATACTTGGTGGATCTCTTTGGCTTTTGGCTAATATATACCATATTTGAACACACTGCTCAGACCCATTTATCAAGTAACCCCAAAGGCTGTCAGTTCTAAGTGGAACCTAGAGCAATTAAAGGCTTTGCAGCAGGACCAAGTTATAATACAAATGTTCATTTGGTCTTTATGATCCAACAGATCCAATAAAGTGTTTGTGGCAAATAGGGATACTGAATAGAGCCTCTAGCAAGATCCTAAATGAGAATTAGAGCACAGAACCCCCAGATTTTAGAGCAAAATCATGCCTTCTTCTATAGATAACTATTTTCCCTTAAAAAAAAAAAACCAGCTCCTGGCTTATTCCTGAGCTCAGATAGACTATATTCCTAACTATGGGATGTCAATGGACCATGTGACCTGAGATGCCCATTTTGAACTGGTGCTATGACACCCCCCCACACACCAAGCCACAATTTTAGGTGAGGTAACAAACCATCATCAAGTCTGTAAAGCAGAAATTAGTTGCATGAGCAGGTGACTCAGACTCAGACTCCTACATAATCTACTACTGCTTCACTGTATCTTCTCCCCTAACCCACACTCACCACTTAAAAGGGAATTACTTTTGATCACTTGAGTGAGGAAAAAAAAAACCTGGTTTACAGGAGCACTGGGTGGTTTAGTCAGTTAAGTGTCTGACTTTGGCTCAGGTCATTATCTTGCGGTTCATGGGTTTGAGCCCCACGTCAGGCTCTGTGCTGACAGCTTGCTCAGAGCCTGGAGCCTGCTTTGGATTCTGTGTCTCCTCTCTCTGGCCCTACCCTGCTCACGCTCTGTCTCTCTCTGTCTCTCAAAAACAAATAAATGTAAAAAAAAAAGAAATTAAAAAAAAATTGTTTTACAAATAGCTCTGCATAATATGCTGTCACAACCTGCAAGTGGAATGCTGAAATTACATACCCATCCAGAAAGGCTCTAAAAGAAAGTGGTGAGATAATCCTCCCTAATGGATAACACTTTAATTCACCTGGTTGTCCACTTTGTATGGAATGAGAATGCAGAAAAACAGATTGAAAATGATCAGTAGCTAGCTGTTTAGTTGAATCGTCAGGGGATTTGAAAAATCATCACTGGAATATTAATGAAAAGAAAGTATAGAGAAAGAGCAGTTGGAAGGATCTCTCTGAATGGGCCAGAGTGAGGATATTTGTATCTCATGTGTGGGCTCACCAAAAAGCATCACAAGCAGAGGAGGCTCTAAAAATCAGGTAGATAGATAATTTGTTTTATGGATGTTATTCAGCCTCTTTATCCAACCATCTGTGTGCTTGCTCAAAAGACCCATGTAGACTGACACTCAGTGGCAAAAATGGAGGCTATAAATGGGCTCAACACCATGAAGTTTCACTCTCTAAGGTTCATCTATCTACTAACTTTGAGCATCTAAACTTGCCAATAGCAGAGATGAATGCTCAGTCCCTGAGACATCACTATTCCCTAAGGGACCCAGGAAGTCCATGGGGACAAGTTTAAATATTGGAGCCTTTGCATCAGTAGTAGTATGTGGTTTGTCCTAACTAGCACAGACACATATTCTAGACATGAATTTGCCCCACTAACACCAACATCGTTAGACATATTGAATACCTTATTCACTATCATGGTACTCTGCACAACACTGCTACTGACATGGACTCCTTCAACCACAAGGAAGTATGGCAATAGGCTTCTGTCCATGAATTCACTGGTCTTAATACCTCATTACCCAGAAGCATCTAGCATGGTAGAATGATGGAATAGTCCACTGAAGCCAGTATTAAGGCACCAACTGGCAAACAACCCTCTCATAGAAATGGGTTCTATCCCACAGGATTCATTATATTCTTTGAGTTAGCCATTTCTCCCACAGTAAGAATATATGGGTCTGAGAATCAAGGAGAAGTGAGAGTAACTCCGTTCTCTACTAACAAATAACTTATCAGGAGAATTTTTACTTCTGGACTCAGAAATTTTGAGTTCTACTAGTTTGTAAGTCTTCATTTCCAAAATAGAAATAATTCTACCAGGAGAAGCAACACTGGTTCTGCTGAATTAAAAGTTGAGACTTCTACCGGTTAACTTGGGCTCCTCATGACACTGAACCAAAAGGCAAATATAAGGATTACTTTACTGGCTGAGGTGATAGATTCTGATTATCGAGAAAAATTAGGTTTATAATGGGAACAGGGAAGACTAAACTCAGAAACTAGAGAATTCTCTGGAACACCTATTAGAAGTTCCATGTCCAACAGTAAAAGTTTGTGGAAAATCACAATAAAACAAAACAAAACTGGGTAACTGAGGATTCAGACACAAAAATTTAGGTCACTCTACAAGGTAAAGAACATTGACCAGTACATAGAGGCACTGGTTAAAAAGAGTTTTTTTACAAAGAAAGGATGTAAGAGTAGTGGAAGAAGGACAAAAAGAGAAATTTTAAAACACCTTGAGACAAATGAAAATGGAAATTTGTAAAACCAAAACTTCTGGGATACAGCAAAACAATTTTAAGAGGAAAGTTCATAGTGATAAATATCTACATGAAGAAAAAAATATCTCAGCCTCAATTTATACCTCAAGGAACTAGAAAACAAAATATGCCCAAAGATAGCAAAAGGAAGGAAATAACAAAGATCAAAGTGAAAATAAATGAAATAGAGTGCAAAATGAAGCAGAAAAAAATGAATAAAACTAAGAGGTTATTTTTCGAAAAGAGAAATATAATTGACAAACCTTTAACTAGACTACCAATAAAAAAGAGAATATAAATAAAATTATAAAAGAAAGCAGAGACATTAAACTGATACCACAGAAATACAAAGGTTCATAATAGACTGCCATGAATAATTATACACTAACAAACTGGACAACCTACAAGAAATAGCTAAATTCCCAGAACATATAATGTTCTAAGACTGAATAAAGAAGAAATAAAAAATCTGAACAGACTGATTACTAGTATGCAGATTGAGTCAGTAATCAAAAACCTCTCAACAAAAGTCCAGGACCAGATAACTTCACTGGTGAATTCGACTAAACATTGAAAGAACTCTTGCAAAAAATAGAAGAGGAAGGAATACTTACAAAATCATTTTTCAAAGCCAGTAATTACTCTGATACCAAAGCCAGACAAGGAAACTACAAAAAAAGAAAACTAAAGGCCAATATCCATGGTAAGATAAATGCAAAAATCCTCAACAAAATATGAGCAAATGAAATTCAACAATACATTCAAAGGATCATACACCATAATCAAGTGTGACTTGATCAAGTGTGACTTATTCCTGGGATACAAGGAAGGTTCTATATATGCAAATCAATTGTATACCACATTAACAGAAAGAAAGATAAAAATCATATAATTATGGCAATAGATGCAAAAATTAAAGCATTTGACAAAATTCAACATCTTTTATAATAAAAACTCTCAACAAACAGGATGTAGAGAAAAAGTACTTCAAGAGAATAAAAGAGAATGACAAGCCCACAGCTAACATCATACTCAACAGTAAAAAGCCGAGAGCCTTTCCACTTTTATTCAAAATAGTACTAGAAGTCCTAGCCAGATTAATTAGGCAAGAAAAAGAAATTCAAATCAGGAAGGAAGAAGTAAAATTATCTCCATATATAGAAAAACCTAAAGTTGTTAGTAAAGTTGAAGTTGAAGGATACAAAACCAATATACAAAAATCAGTTGCATTCAATATACCAACAATTAACTATTGGAAAGAGGAATTAAGAAACAATCCCATTTACAACAGTATAAAAAAAAAAAAAAACCTAGGAGTAACCTTAACGCAGGAGGTAAATGTGTACACTGAAATGTGTACACTGGAAATTATAAGCCACTGATGAAATAAATTGAAGAAGACACATATAAATGAAGATATTCTGTGTTTATGGACTGGAAAAATTATTATTGTTTTTTTGTTTGTTGTTTTTTAATTTATATCCAAATTAGTTATCATATAGTGCAACAATGATTTCAGGAGTAGATTCCTTAGTTCCCCGTACCCAATTAACCCATCCACCCTACCACAAACCCTCCAGTGACCTGCAGTTTGTTCTCCATATTTATAAGTCTCTTATGTTTTGTCCCCCTCCCTGTTTTTATATTATTTTTGTTTCCCTTCCCTTATGTTCATCTGTTTTGCCTCTTAAAGTCCTCATATGAGTGAAGTCATATGATTTTTGTCTTTCTCTGACTAATTTCACTTAGCATAATACCCTGGAAGAATTATTATTGTTAAAAATCCATACAATCTAAAGCAATCTATAGACTCAATGCAGTCCTTATCAAAATTCCAATAGCATTTTTCACAGAAACAGTAAAACAAGCCAAAATTTGTATGGATTAAAAAAAATATCCAATAGTAAGAAAGAACAAAACTGGAGGCATCATAATTCTTGATTTCAAACTATATTACAAAGCTACTGTAAACAAAATACAATGGTATTAACATAAAAAAAGAGATATAGATCAAAGAGAACAAAACAGAGAATCAAGAAATAAACCCACACATATATGATCAATTCATTTATGACAAGGAGCCAAGGTTATACAATGGGGAATGGATAGTCTCTTCAATAAATGGTGTTGGCAAAATGGGATAGTGAAAAATTAAAACTGAAACCGCATCTCACACCATACACAAAAATCAACTCGAGACAGATTAAAGACTTGAATATAAAACCTGAAAACACTAAAACTCATAGAAGAAAACATTCAGGGAAACCTCCTTGACATCAGTCTTGGCAATGACTTTTTGACACCAAAAGCAAAGGCAACAATAATAAAAATAAACAAGTGAGACTCCATCAAACTAAAAATCTGCACAACAAAGGAAATAATTCATGAAATGAAAAAGCCAAACTATTGAATGGGATAAAATATTTGTAAACCATATATCCAATAACAGGTTAATATCCAACATATACAAAGAATTCAATAGCAAAAATCAAATAACCTAATTAAAAATGGGCAGGGGACCTAAACAGACATTTCACCAAGCAAGACATCCAGCCAACAGTACATGAAAATATGCTCAATATCACTAATCATCAGTGAAATGCAAACAAAAACCATAATGAAATTATCACCTCATACCTTTAGGATGGCTATTATCAGAAAGAGAAGAGATAACAAATGTTGACAATGGTGTGTGGAGAAAAGAGATCCTCTTACACTGTTGGTGGGAATGTAAACTAGTATAGCCCCTATGGAAAACAATATGGCAGTTCCTCAATAAATTAAAAATAGAACTACCATATGATCTAGCAATCCCACTTCTGAGTATATATCCAAAGAAAACAAAATGATTATAGCATCATTCCTCTCATTAGCCAAGGTATGGAAACAACCCAATTATCTGTCAACAGATGAATGGATAAAGACAATTTTATATAATGCCTTTTAAAAAAAGAAGGAAGTTCTATTATTTGCAATGACATGAATGAACCTGGAGGACATTATGCTTACTGAAATAAGCCAGACAGAGAAAGACTATACTGAATGGTATCATTTATATGCAAAATCTAAAAAAAAAAAAAAAAAAAAAACATCAAATTCACAGAAACAGAATAGAAAAGTGGTTGCCAGGGTCTGGGGGTGTGGAGAGTGGAGAATATGGAGAGATTGGTAAGAGAGTATAAAACTTCCATTTATAAGATAAATAAGGTCTGAGGATATGATACATAACATAGTGACTACAGTTGATAATACCATATTTTATAATTCAAATTTGCTAAAAGAATAAAACGTAAATGTTCTCTCTCTCACACACACACACAACAGAAAAGGTAAACATGTAAGGTGATGGATATGCAAAAAAAAAAGCCAAAACAACAGAACAGACACTGAATAAATTCTTATTGTGACTAAATGAATGAATTCTGTTTCAATCTATCTGTTATTGACAGATAAATGAAGTATTCCAGTCAACATTCCTTTTAATCCTTCCATTGCATGAATTGTTTCTTTTTATTTTTTTAAATATATATATTTAAGTTTATTTATTTATTTTCAGAGAGAGAGAACAAGAGAGCATGCAAGCAAGGAAGAAGCAGAGAGACAGAGAAAGAGAATCTCAAGCAGGCTCCACACTGTCAGCGCAGAGCCCAACGCGGGATTCAAACTCACCAGCCATGAGATTATGACCTGAGCTGAAACCAGGAGTCAGACGCTTAACCAACTGAGCCACCCAGGCTCCCCTGATTTGTTTCTTTTTAATAATTCAATTTAACAAATATATATATTCACACCATCTCAACTATTACCATCAGAAATGATTCTACAACAGTATGTTGGAGAATGTGTAAATAAGTCACATCCTGTAGAATATGTAAGTATGTCAGTGTTTAATATACATAAGCTAGAGGAAACAAAAAACATAACATATTAAATCTTAAAATCCAGCAGTGTGTATAAATTAATTTCCATAGGTGTTAAAAAAAACATCAATCTTACTTTTTTTGTTCTAGATTGAATCTAGCAATTTTTTGCATTTAATGAATATGTTGACCTGTTAATATGAGAGAGAATTAACTCCCCTGCTGAAGATCAATGAAATCCTTAAAAGCAACCTAATACTGTGAAAGAGCACTTGACTTTTTCTGTCCTAGCTCCACACTTCCTTATAATGTGACCTGGAACGAAACTCTAGCCCTTGTGTTCTCTCAATTTGCTTATTAACTGAGATAAGTAAATAAAATATTTCTAAGTATGTTCCTCATCCCCAAAAGCTTACAATTTTAAGATGAATTTAGTTTCCAGCATAATCCACAGTTCATGGTTTTGTTTATATTTTTTAAAAAGTTAAGTTCTGATTCTATATTTTTATCACTCTTTATTTTCATAGGTAGCTATTTATCTTTGAATGCAAAATACTTGCAACAAGGAAAAACTGCAAAAAGACTTTAAACTTAAGGTCCAGGGATATATTGGAACTTTCTTGCACCAGCTCACAAAACGGATTATTACATTTTCAAAAACTGTATAAGCTTTATTAGAAATAACTAATAGCAAAATTATAGTAAATAGTAAGTAAATTATATACTTATAACTAAAAGGGTCATATATTTGTTAAAAGATATTACATTAGGGGCACCTGGGTGGCTCAGTCAGTTAAGCAGCCAACTTCAGCTCAGGTCATGATCTAGCGGTCCATGAGTTTGAGCCCCACATCGGGCTCTGCGCTGACATCTCAGAACCTGAAGCCTGCTTCGGATTCTGTGTCTCCCTCTCTCTCTGCTCCTCCCCACTCATGCTCTGTCTCTCTCATTCTCAAAAATAAATAAACATAAAAAAAAGTTTTAAAGAAGATAAAATTCAAAACTCATAACTATATAATTACTTTACATATTTTATCAGTATGAGGAATGGTTAACTACTATACATCTCTTCCCAAATCCACATTCAGTGACAACATGTTAGTAGCTTGAAATCAGCCATGGTGGGAACAGTCACACTATAGAAACAGGCAAATGTCACAAATTGGGGTTTTTTTAGGAGAAAACCTGTTGTTAAACATTTGCCAGCACATGACCATTTATGTCATGGACTCACTCTTAGTCCACTGCTCTATAAGTTAGAAATTAAACCATATGAGACAATATTTTTAAAACTTAAAGACAAACATTCAGTTTTTATTATTGGAAGCCATTCCTAACCTTGAGGAACCGATAGTCAATCTTTTCTTCTGAGGCAATGAAAGAAAATAGCACATCTGGCTGAGACTGACTGGTGGTTCAACCAATCAGCCTTTTCATTTCAAAAAGAAAATCATTCTCATACTATTTCACCCAAGTGATTGCTAAGAAGTAAATTCATTTTAGAATCTGGAATATTTGTACAATAACAGTTGTATAACAACTGTTATATTCCAAGATTCTAGATCAGAAGTAGGTAATTTTTTTCTGTGAAGAGTCAGATAATAAATATTTTAGGCTTTTTAGGCCATACAATCTCTGTTTTAATTAATCAACTATTCCACTGTAGCATGAAAGCAGCTATGGGCAATACATAAAGGAATGACATGGTTTTATTCTAATAAAACTTGAATTACAAAAATAGGCAGCTGGCCCAATTTGGCCCATGATTTTCAGTTTGCTGGCTACTGCCAAAGGCAGTTCCTATAACACTGTAAACACTCAATAATATTAAGAGAACTTGTATTAGTCTGCTTGGGCTACCATAACAAAATACCACAGACTAAGTGGCTTAAACAACAGAAATTTATTTTCTCATAGTCCTGGGGGCTACAAGTCCAAAATCAATGGTCTGGCCAATTGAATTGTGAGTAAAAGCTCTCTTTTTTGCTTACAGAGAGCTGCCTTCTCACATAGTTTTTCCTCAGAGAGCTCCACTCTTATGACCTTATTCAAACTTTATCGCTTCCTCATTGGCCCTATATCCAAATATGGTCACATTGGAGGTAAGAGTTTCAATATATGAATTTGAGAGAGAGACACAATTCAATAATAGCATTCTACCTCAGCCCCTCAAAATTCAAGTCTTCTCACATGTAACATACATTCATTCAATCCCAACAGCCCCAAAAGTCTTAACTCATTCCAACATCAACCCAAAGTCCAAAGTTTCATCTAAATACCATCTAAATCACCCATGGGTGAGACTCAAGGTATGATTCATCCCAAGGTAAAATACCACTCCATATGTGAGCCTGTGAAACCAGTTAAGTTATCCGCTTCCAAAATACAATGTTGCAAAAAGCAAAGGACAGATATTATCATTCCAAAAGGGAAAAATTGGAAAGAAGGAAGGAGTGATGGGTCCCAACCAAGTCCAAAACCCAGCAATGCAAATGCCATTAGATTTTAAGGCTTGAGAATAATCTTCTTTGGCTCAAAACTCTACCCTCCGGGCCCATGGGGGTGACAGCATCAAATTCAGGGCTCCAAAGGAAAGCTCCCTCCTTTAGCTCCCTGCAAGGCACTAGCTAGAACATCCCAGTCTGTCAAAACAGAAGAGGAAACAGAGGAGGATCCAGCCTTGTCCAACAGGCATGTAGTAGGAATGGCAGCCCTGATGATCTCCAAATCATCTTCTAGGTCATTCTTCCCTTTTCTTGATTGATAAAGCACATTTGCATGTAGAATCTAAGAGTTCTCCAACCTTCATTTTGTCCTTCCTCTATCCCTTTTCAATTCAAACTAGCAGGTTTTCTGTTTGTATAATCTCCTAATCTCTTTATCAAATAATATTCCAGCTAAGCCCTTGGTGTTCTCTTCCAAACACACTGTCTCAATTTTTTGCAATACATATAAGCTAAGAATTTTCCAAAAATTTACCAAATCTATGAGTTCTGGTTCCTTTTTACCAAACAATTCCTTCTTCAGTTCCTCTCTCTCTTCTCTCCTGTTTTACTGCAAGCATTCAGAAGAAACAAGACCACACATTCAACATTTTGCTTTGATATACTTTCAGCTAAATAAATATCCAATTTCATGGCTTCAAAGTTCTGCTTTCCTTGAAATACTAGAACAGTTCATCCAAATTGTATGTCACTTTATTACAAGGACTGTCTTTCCTACAGTTTCCAAGAATCTGTTCATTTCTATCTAAGACCTCATCAGAATGACTTTCAATGGCTATATTTCTACCAACATTCTGCTCACAGAAATTTAGGCTTTTTCTAGCATGCACCTCAAAACTCCTCTAGCCTCTACCCATTACCAAAGTCACTTCTACATATTTAGATATTTGTTAACAGCAGCACCCCACTTCATAGTACCAAATTCTTTATTAGACAGCTCAAGATGCCATAAGTATATACCATAAATATACACCAACTGGCTTAACCAACAGAAATTTATCTTTCATTGTTGTAGAAGCTACAAGTCTAAAATCAAGGTTCCAGTTTCTGGTGCAAGTTCTGTTCCTGGCTTGCAGATGGATGGCTTCTGTGTACTTATGCAGTCTGTCTTTGGTGTGCACAGAAAGAGCGCTGGTGTTTCCTCCTTTTCTTGTAAAGGAAACACAGCTCTATTAGATTAGACAGTCTACCCTTATGACCTCTTTAAACCTTTATCACCTCCTCACAGTTAATTCCAAACACACATTGGAGGGTAGGGCTTCAAAATATGAATTTTACAAATTCACAGTGCAGTCTATAGCAGAACTGAATATGGGACCCAGGAATCTGCTTTAATTATTACTTTTAACTTATACTTGCAGAACACTTTATAGTTTACATATCTTTTTCCTGGGCCTTACCACACTTAATACAATTTATACAAAGACTTGGATCATAAAAAAGAGAAAACTGTCTAGAACACTATAACAAAGAAATCTCTCCCTATTCCGTTCCCCTCATGGACTTAGCTTTCGAATATAAGCATGAATAGGATAAAAAAGTGATTTATCTGATGGATTACTTTATCTGTCTGTCCCATGCAACTGCTTCATTATGGTGTCTTAAACTTGTCAAAGAAAAGCCTAATACATTGCAGCAAGCACATTCTTTGTTGACAGTGAAGTAAAGTTTAGCTCCACAGGTCTTGCTATTAATAATTGTGGTATTGTTGATGTTAGATGCAGGTCCAAGTGATATCTAAACTTCTATTCATCAGCATAAAACTTGGCTGGGCTTTTTTTTTTGCGTGTGTGTGAGAGACTTACAATTCCATTGCTTTATCAAACAGATCATTAGAAAGGTTTTTGAATTGGGATTTTCTTTTTTTGAACTATTTCAGTACAGATAGCCAGCTGGAATCTATTGATGGTTTCTGTGTAAGTTAGAGAGGGAAAGAAGCTTGAAAAGGGAGATGGAGCATCAGGGCCCCAGCTTCCATAAGTGTTCCACCAAATATAATTGTTTTATTCTGGAGTAACATTTGCAAATGAATGTAAAATTGCCTATAAGACAGATCAGGTCACAGAAAGCAATTTCATTGTTCTTATTTTCATTGGCATCTATAAATATAAAACCATTAGATTTTTTTTTATGTTTCCATCCCAAATTTGTTCGCATAAACAAGGTTTTTTCACTACTTTAGAAGATACACCTTAAGGCAATTAATGGTGCAGTATTCCATCCTTTGCAAAATTAGTACTATATATCAAGCAATACTTGCATCAACCTATACCAGATCTATCTACCTTAGATAAAACTA
This sequence comes from Panthera uncia, assembly GCF_023721935.1. Classification (NCBI taxonomy): domain Eukaryota; kingdom Metazoa; phylum Chordata; class Mammalia; order Carnivora; family Felidae; genus Panthera; species Panthera uncia. The sequence continues at coordinate 105,355,774 of NC_064811.1, forward strand.
ATTATATCTAAGAGTTTTGAAATGTATACTTTGAAGAAGAAAAAAAATATATTGTGACCTCAATTATTACCCCCCCTCTAAAGGAAATTGATCCATGTTGGTTTTCTCCTTTTTTTAAACATTTCAATCATTTTCTATGCCATAGCCAGGGAGCATTACAAGACTTGTTGTGATCCTCCATATCAGATCAGCTGGAAAGAAGAGGAGATCTGGAGAGCGGGACCAGAGTTTTGAACCCACTAGGCTGTGGGGCTGACCTCAAGGAAGACAATCAAAAGTCCAAACAAAATGGCCAATGATATATCATAGCAAATTGGTCTCAATGAAAGCCAGTATCTTTATACACTGGGGTCCAGTGTAGCAATTGAGCTTTGAAAACAAGAATTTCCAGGCAGTGGCAATACTCTGGGTCAAGTCAATGGGTGGTAGCGTTTTAATTCCAGGTGATCCCTTTAGTTTCTAACAAGCCTTTACCATCACTTGGGAGTCATGGGAGTTGGGAATCAGGGCTAAGGCAGAGGACTTTCAAGACAGGGTTTTAGAATTTGATAATTAAGTTCCAGTAATTAAGATCCTTATTCTATTTGTCAAAAAATGTCCTAACTGGCCCAGCTCACAAAATGTAAAGTCACTTTTACATTTAAAACTTTGTTCCTTGGTTAAGCTTCCAACTTCGGCTCAGGTCATGATCTCAGGGTTCGTGGGTTTGAGTCCTGTGTCCGGCTCTGTGCTGACAGCTTAGAGCCTGGGAGCCTGCTTCAGGGTCTCCCTCTGTCTCTGCCCCTCCCCCACTCATACTCTGTCTCTCTCTC